>NW_023641709.1:0-10333 GCF_015228065.2 Penaeus monodon
TTTCCTCCCTTCCTTGCCGCTCTGAGAGAGGTGCGCTTCATGTGCCCTGTGCCTGCCTTCGCCATTTGTGCCATTCTCCTCATACGGCCAGCATGGCAGTGATCAGGTCCATCTGGCTCGGCTTCACCTCACTCATGCCTGCCTCAGTCACAGCCTCCTCTCCCTCATGGCTGCTGTCATCTTTGGACGACATGATAAATCGGCGCTCTCACTGATCAAATATCACAAATCCCACTCCTGACACCATTTGTTACCTCGGCCGCCTCGTCTCTCTGCCACCAACACAAGGCAGGCTAGGCAGATGGCGTGCTATCCACAGGGTCGTGAACACTGAACAGCTCCAAGAGGCACTGAGCACCACAGCGTCCCAGAACACCAGGAGGGAAAACGCCACGTGGCGAGGCAGGGCACGAAATAAACACAAAAGTACAGTCTTTCCTTTATTTACACAAGTTATTTACCCGTACAATTATCTATAGGCACAATACAGGGGAAACCGGCATGTCACACTGCACGATACAGCTTATAACAGAGCAACACAAAGTTTATCAGGTCACAAGGGCACACACGAGGTCTTCACAGGAGCAGCACCCAACTCCGTTTCTCGGCTTGTTCCTCCGCTCCTCCGCTCACAGCCAGCTGCGTCATGTTTGCCCAGGTCCCTTCATGTTAACACATGCCCAGGTCATCCTTTTCATGTTAACACATGTTTTGCACAGAGACAAAGACCCACTGGCGTAGCAGTATCTTTGTTTTATGTGTGTGTGTGTATATATACATGTACACACACACACACACACACACACACACACACACACGTAAATAAATATACATACATATATGTAAATAACACACTCTCTCTTTCTGTATGGGTTCAGTGAGCCAGAGGTACCTCGATAGGCGGCTTTGGGGCCAGAATTGGGCCCCGTTCAGTCCCTCCAATATACGCTATATCCTCCTACAGATCCTTAGTTGGGCTTTGTGTCGGGTAAAAAAATACACAGGTAGTATAACAACAGAGATGATATTTATACTAATAATGAATTAAGTGTAGTAATAATAAGTTTGATGGTGATGTTAAAAACAATAATAATAAAAATACTTAGCAGATAAAGATAAGTCAATTAATACCAGATGCGGTCACAATTGTCTCTCATTCTTATGAAAATAATATTAATAGACGTCCCAGCTCCTAACTGTGTAATGTTTTTCACCGGCTGGGGTTCTTCTGGAAGACTCTCAGATAAGGGTAGTGACCACACAAAGGTCCGACTGACTCTATTTCATAGTTTTGAATTCGGTCTCATCCGAGATAAATAATATTGTTACACCGACCGCCTCGTCTCTCTGCCACCAACACAAGGCAGGCTAGGCAGACGGCGTGCTATCCACAGGGTCGTGAACACTGAACAGCTCCAAGAGGCACCGAGCACCACAGCGTCCCAGAACACCCAGAACACCACCAGGGGGGAAACGCCCGTGAGGCAGGGCACCAAATAAACACACATGACAGTCTTTCCTTTCTTTATTTACACAAGTTATTTACCCGTACACTTTTCTATAGGCACAATACAGGGGGGACACCAGCATGTCACACTGCACGATACAGCTTATAACAGGGCAACACAAAGTTTATCAGGTCACAAGGGCACACACGAGGTCTTCACCGGAGCAGCACCCAACTGCGTCTCCCTCTTGGCTTGTTCCTCCCTCCTCGGCTCACAGCCAGTTGCGTCATGTTTGCCCAGGTCCCTTCATGTTAACACATGCCCAGGTCATCCTTTTCATGTTAACACATGTTTCGCACAGAGACAAAGAACCACTGGCGTAGCAATATGTTTAGTAGAAATTAATACTTAAACCAAAGAAAAGGGATTATAAAAGAAACCACAGTAAGAAAAAGAAAACAGCTAACTGCATACCATAATAAATAGCCTAAAACCATATACAACAAAATAAAATCGTGCACGCACCAAACTATACCTTTAAGAAATTAAATAAAAGCAATAGTAAATCAAAAGTCTCGGATGAAATGTATATGCAGTGACAACATTAAATGGAAAAACGACAAATATAAAAGTATGGGCGGTGACCAGCTGCATAAATAAAATGCGTCATAAAAGAGGCCGCAACTAAAGGCTAAGTGAACGGCCAACTAAAATAAACAAGTAAACAAAGGGTTTCCTGCTAACATAGACATAAAAAAAAAAAACATTCGATAAAAATAGTATGCAGCTGACAACCTACTTAAAATCAATAAAAAGAAGTGACAACAACAACAAAAAAAAAATCGAAAGCGGGAACGGCTGTGTCATACAGATTCATACAGCCATCTTTTATATAGAAAATAATATATGCAAACGATAGAGCAAATAAATCTAAGAAACTTATTTTCTTCTGTATTTCCGCCGTAACTCAAAAATAACGAAGTTATTAGACACGCAAGTGTCACATAACCTCAATTTATTTTTAAAAATCACTTTCCTTCTTTTTGTAAACAAAACAATGATGCCGTTTTGTTTCGTTAATTTTATTGTAATATCTTACTTACGTGCGTAGATAAAGCCCGCATAAACTTACACGAAGGAGAATTTGTCTCTGCATGAAAGGTATATAACAATACAAGATTAATACCCTGATAATATCAAGTATTTGCAGTTATTAATAAATTTCTTACTCTGTGCCAATCGATGTGTCTGGCCCATATTACGAGCAAGACGGGCATGAAGAATCGAGCGGGAATTACTGCGTGATTTTCTTTTAAAGCATTTTACTGTTTATATTATACATGCGATATTCATAACCACCAGTGCTGATTTTAGCATTTTTATTCGGTGTTTATTAAAACATTAAAAAAATCTACTGATATCTTATTAAATAATATTGATATCTTGATGTGTTGAAATGTTTTGCACTGGTTACAACACATAGCACCTGAAATGACGATAATAAATCCTCCATTAGTGAAAATTTAAGAAATGGACACCATGTATAATAGCTAGTTACTGGTAAATTAGTAGATTATAATGATTAGCAAACAGCAACAAATCCTAGCCAATGAAAACTTCAGACAATGACGTGAGTCTTTTCTGACCAATCATAACTTTTTTTTTCGGGAAGCCCTCGCCCACAAAAAATGTTCAGTGTGTATATGGCCGTTTTTAAGGCAAGTGTTGAAGGCTGGCCGAGTTTTACAAATCGCGAAATACATCTGCCCCTGGAAATACTACCATGTTGAGGACGACGTACTATGATGTAGCGTAATGACGATATGAGGTTTGCATAACTTGACTTACGTATAAGGTGAACCGATAGAAGCAACATATTTATTGCACGAAGTAAATTCCAAGTAATCGGCAAATTCATGAAAAAAAACTTACTTCTAATTGGACAATAATACACGCCGTATTAGTAAATCAATATTACCGATTTGGCTATTGCAAACGACCGCAGTTGAATGATTGGGTATGCCAGTATAAGTATTGAACTGTTACCATACTTGACGATAATCATCACTAAGGTTTGCAAGCTCTGTTGCTAAAATGTGTTCAAAGTTTGTTGTTTGAGAATAACATCCGCGTAGACTGCGTGTGCCCCAACGAATTGCGTGACACGTAACTGTCAATAGCATTTTTATTTTTTATTTGCTTTGGTTTGCTTTGCGTTGTATTATTTGTTAACGCAATCAATATGATACCGTTGTTGTTTGAGGAACAAATAATAAAGCCTCAAGTATAAATTTGATACGATCAGGAAACTTTCGAAAAGCATTTTCTTTTGTCCAATCACGATTTAAAGCATTTGTATTGTACGTCAATCAGGCAAAAAGTAATCCCGGATTTAACCGCAGAATTGTATACCGTAATTATCATTATTATTATTATTATTATTATTATTATTAGTTTTTTAGTCCTTTATTTACCACCCTGGCTAACTACACAGGTGTGGGCAAGCTGTGGTACATTTGATGCATGGTTATAACATATAATGGTATTACATTTCAATTTTAGGCTACAACATTATTATGATAAGTACTATATCAGTTAAAGGACAGTCGTTTATCTACTCATCTGCCACGCAGGCGTACAGCTTGGGTATGGAATGGCATTGCTACATTTGATATGCGGTCATGTGATACTACATTCCAAATTTAGGATACAACAAAAGTATATCTAAGACATCAGAGGATATGAAATAGTTACATAGTTCTCTGTGCCTCATGCTAGGTGGTCTGAAAGGCTGTTACAGATGGCACTCTGAGATATAATGTACAAGTGTTCGCTGATATTCTTCATTACACAGTTTACACTTATTTTCTTCGACATCAAAAACTGTACTGACCTGCCAGTACAATCTATATCCAAGCCTGATTCTTGCAGTCACAATATCACACTGTCTTATTCTTGTTTTATATAAACCACTGGTGAATGAATCTTGCCTAAACCGGTCATAGTGCTTTATGCTACTGTTTTCAGGGCGTTGAGAATTAATCAACTCAGTCAAGTCCTCTTTGAAGGAAGCTTTAATGCTGTATAAAATCCTAGAAATAGATACCCCAAGATCTATATCCACACTTTGCATGTCACATGCTGACTTTGCCAGGCGATCAGCATGATCATGCCTAGGGATTCCAACATTTGATGAAATCCACACAAAACGTATATCATGGCCTCGTTCTTTTGCATGAGACACGTTTATCCTGATGTCATTTGCGATATTTTCTTCACCTTTGTCTAGAGTGTTCAGAGCCTGGATAGCACACAGAATATTACCCCCGAGCCTTGATTCAATAGAAATTCGGTGGCCATGAGTATTCCTGCCAACTCAGTTTGCATAGTGCTAGCCCAGTCATGAACCCTCCTACAGTCCTGGTGCTGCAAGATATTGTTTTTATATACAAGAAAAGCACATCCTGCTTTGCTCCCAGACTGCAAGGACCCATCATTGTAGCATTCATATACATTAGACAGCGTTTCAAGATGCTCATTTATAATTGCAAGTTCATACTGCTTAAGTATAGCAGGGGGGACACTGTCTTCCTGGGGGGTAGTTGTATAACATACACTTAGGTCCGACATTTTTCACGGTGGTACAGAACGTCCATGTAGGGTCTTAGTTATGAGTATGTTCAGTTGAGCTAAGTGTTTACATGTTACTTGTATCCCGGGGTTTGAATATGAATCGGTGTTGTCATTCAAAGTTAGCTCCTCTTTTCTGTGTTTTTGTTGTCTTTGGAACTCTGTACAATAGAGGGGTTCTCTAATTGATATAACACCAAATGTGGTATTTCTGTTTAATATTCTTTCGTAAACAGAAGGTAAGTTTAGTTCTGTTCCATTTAAAATTCTTGTTGTTTTTTGGGCCCCAAAAAATGATCCGCTGGCTTCTTTTTTGTATATGTTCAAAACTATCAACTCTGTTTCCTTTGGAAAATACTAGGCGTGCGTGATAAGTATGACGCCGTATGTATAAAAATAAAGTCTTGAAATTGAAAGATCCCATGGTTTTTGCCAACAATTTCCCAAAAGTGATTCATCGCCCCCACACCCTTTTTCTTTGGTTTCGAAAAAAATCTGCATCATTGCAATAAACCCCGGGTATTTGTATGATGGCGGATCTAGCTCATGTCTTTTATAAAACTTGGCATGGGGGATTGTCTTTGGTTAGACCCTTTTTTTTTACAAGTTTAAAACCACACTCATGCCCTTCAAAAATATATCTATAATCTTTGCATTATTCCTCGGTGAGGATTTAATGCAAAATCATCGCCAGGGCAGATAATGGAGTCTTTTCCTCAGTGGTATATCTCCTATAATCTATGCATAGGATTTAAAATAGAGGGACTAATACATTCCTGAGGGTGCTGAGTTCAAATACTTTTGTAGATTTTTTTTAAATGCCTCTTAAGAAAACCCTGACCCCACCGATTGATAGTTTATTTTTGAACCCATGTTAACATTTTTCCCTAATCCCAAAAATAGCATTGCTCAAGAATTTTTCTCATCTGGGGTTCACTGCATGGTGAGTAAGCGATGGTGTGGTAGCCTAGATAGTGTTAAGGTTGCATGCCTTCTCGTTGCAGCTTCCACCCCTGGCTACCCCAGTGCGAAAAAGGGACAGCTTCCGCATAAGTCTCCCCTCCCAGGCCGGGGCCTCCCCATCATTAAGATTCTGCATGCCTCCTCGGGCCCCCATGGGTAACGGGTCCTTGCGGCCCAGGCTAAATCTGTGGGGGATCTCGGAGCGCAGGAGGCCCAGAGGTAGGGAATGGCCCCCCGGGCGGGTGGACACCTCGGGCTTCTACCAACTCCGCCCCCTAGCACCCTGGGGAAAGGGGGGCCGGGGAGGGGCCTTCCGTCCTCCCCCCCCAGAAACCCTCGGGAAAACGTCTTTTATGAATGGAAATGGGGGGGAGGGGTGTTGTCCCTCCCACCCAAAAAAAAAAAAAAAAAAAAAAAAAAAAAAAGTAAGGGGGCTGGGGGGCCCCGCGGGGAGGGCAAATGTGGGGGCAGGTTTGGGAACGAGATTTACTCTTCCCGCCGGGCCCCCCGGCGGGGCGCCAACCCACCTAAAGCTTGTGGGGGAAAAAGCCCTGGGAAAACCCCACAGGGGGATAGGGGGTCCCACGCCTGCCGACCCCCTTTATTTGGGCTGTGTTGGTGGGGCGGCAAGGTGGCTTGCACCCGAGTGACCACCCGGGCTTAACCCAGGCGTTTTTCCCGGGGTAGGCGTTTGGGGGAACATCCGGGCCTTGCAGCAGGAGAGGGGTTTAACCTCTGCTATCCGGGAAATTGAAGCAACTGGGAGTTGAGGTGGCTGCCCTCTCAGGGGTGAAAAGACCGGGTAGTGGCAATCTGTGGGTGTTACACTACTACGGGTCGGGCCGAGCGATGGCCACCACCTCCAGGGTGTAGCCATAGCCATCCCCCAGTCGACTTCACCTCGGTAGTCGAGGTGCGGGGGGTTGATGAGCGTATCTGGCATTGAGACTGAAGCAGTTTTTGGCTTCATGTCTTTATTGCTGTATACCCCCTCCCCGAGTACATAAAACCGAGTGAAGGGGGCGTTCTACCCAAACTGCTCTGTGGCAATGATTGCCCGCGAAAAATTCGCTTTTTCTGGGCGACTTAAAGGGTACCGGCTGTGACCGAGCTGGCTACGAGATTCTGTCGGCCCCCGGCTCGGGAGCTGATCCCAGAGCGAAAATAGCCTCCCCCCGGGACTTTGCTAGGCCCCAGAAAATGAGGATCTCTGGCTCCGGTACCACGCCCCAACCCGCATCGCTGGACTTGGTACAGCAAAACGGGTAAGTGGCCAAGGAGATAAACCACTTTCTTGTCAGCACGCGATGGGGGACCTCCAGAACTGCAGGGTTTACCGGAGGCTGAGTTTGTGGCACCGCCATAGTTTGTGGCTACCCTTTGGGGGGTCCACTTCAAAATCCCCGTCCCTCCAGGGGCACCCTAAGGTGTTTCATTTTGGACAACTAAGGAGGGGAGTTGCCCGTGGGTTCCCCACGGCAGTCTTGACCGATTCCAAAAACCGCAACCTGACGGATCCAGTTGCTCTTGGGAGTCCTTCAACCGTAACACTCAAAGCGCTCAGGAGTCCTTTTGGCTATGCCCAAGGACAAGGCAAAAAACCCTCTCCCTGGAGCATTAGAGGCCCTGAGCGTGTCGCAGGCTGGCTGAATGGGAATCAAGTCTTGCGTCGGTTTCCCTGGTGCTAGGGGTGGACATGCTGAAAGGGACAAAGGGAAAAGTTATAGGATCTGCTGAGGAGGTCGAAGGGCCATTTTTTGGGAAAAGACCTTCGCCCCGTACCAAACCCAGAAAAAGAAAACCCCAAGCCCTCCCCACAGATACTGCAGTCCGTAGCAGATGGAGGGTCATCTCAGATCATGTTTGGGGTTTGTGAACGTTGGGGTGAGTATTTTGAACAGTTGACCAGGTGGGTCCCCCAACTTTGCTTGGAGCAACATTCTCAGGCCTGTGCCGGACCCCCCATCAGCGGGGAACCTCCTACCTAAAAGAGGTTAGGGTGGGGATTTCCCCAAACTGAAAATGGGAAAGCGCAGGGGATATGGATTCCCCGCTGAACTGCCCAAAAGGTGGGGGGTGAACCTATGGCTCGGGGGCCTGCATACAGTCCGACTGCCATTTGGGGGGCTGGTACCATTCCCCCTGCCCGCGGGGGTGTCATCCCCCCTCTGGAAGGGGGAAAAGGGAACGATTGACTGTAGGCAACCCGTGGCATTAAAAATGTAGATACCAGGCAAGGGTTTCGCCACATTCTTTTGAAACGGGTCCCCAACCACCACTGAGGCACCGAGACCGGAGCAGTCTGGATTTTCTTGGCAATCCACAAAACCGTATACTAGCGCTTCGAGTAATTGTGGAACGCCGTGGAGTTTGGTCGTGGGTTTCTTGCAGCCCCACACGCCTCAAAAGGGGTTTGACTCGGTGCATCGGGGAAACGTATGGGAGATCCTGAGGCTCAGGGAAAAATTCCGACACAGATTATTGGCCTGATAGCAACCTTATACTGGTACTGAAAGGGTGTAAAATGTGGTGGGGGGATGCGAATTTTCCCTGTTTTAAATTTGGGTGTCCTTGCACCCAACCTTTTTTAACATTGTATGGGTGGATATGGGGAGAGCTACTAGCCCAAAATCAGTGCGGACAACACTAGGGAATATTAAAGGGCTCGGCCTTGACTTTGCGACGATGTTGCCCTATTGAGCCTTGGGTCACTTGGGCGGTTTGAGCATTTTTAGAATGAGGCGAAGCCCCCAGGCCCAGGGTCTCCTGGACCAAACCAAAATTTAGGGTTTTGGGGGGCCCGTTAGGGGGAACCGTTCTTTTAATCCAGCTTGCGGCGAGAGTTGAGCACAGAAAGTTTTACATACCTTGGGACGTAGTCCATATCTCTGGGTTGTCAGACCAGGAAGTCAGTGGGATTGGTCGGCAACAGGAGCCTGAATCGATCAACAAAAGCTTTGGAGATGTCGGTACCTTGCAGAGGACCAAGCTGCGGTCTTCAAGGCCTGATCTTCAGTTTTTTCTATGGGAACGAAACCTGGACGTTCCGTGCCTTGGGTCTCCCTTGATGCCTTTGTAACAAGTCCCTTCGCCCGGGTCATGGGGTACATTTTGGGAGACCAGTTCCCAAACCCGGGGGTTACCCGTGAACTGGCATGGGACCTGTTATGCATAATCCCGGGATCGCCAATCAGGCTATATGGGCCACCAAACTCGCCCCCCCTATGGGCGACCCTGCCCCCAGGGGGGTCTCTCTGCAGAAAAACCCGGGGGGAGGAGACCCTTTGGGACTCTAGGAGATCATGGCTTGGGGCAAACTCGACGGCCTTCGTGAGGAACTGAGATGGCCGTGTGCCGCCTGGAGACTCGCCTCGAGGGGTCCTCGTGGCTGGAAGCGAAGGGGGGTGCGGCCATGCGCCCCCCTCCGTTAGCCCTTGATGATGATGATAATATCAAAGGCAGATTTTAAAATCAAAAATACGGTTTGCATCCCAGGTTTGTGTTTTTTTAGTTTTGCAAAAAGTGGACTGCTACGCCTGAAAACCCATACGTCTGGGGGGTAAATTAACATTTTACGATACATAAACCTGTTTTCCCTTATCCCCTCAAGTACTTTGCACAGACGGGGTCAAGGGAAAGGGTCTGTATTGTCAAATTAGGTTTAGGTAAAGGGAATGATTAAGCTTTTTTCCAGAGCTAGGGAATTCCTTTTGATAGGCTAGTCTATACAGGTCAAAGTGGGTTCCCGTTACCTGAGCAAAAATAGCGAAGGACGCTGTAATAAATGCCCTCTTCGTCGGAAACGGTTGCCTTTTCCTTTCAGAAGGGATTATTTTTTCCCCCTTGGTTTTTTCGGAAAAAATCGGAGGGGTAGTAGCAGCACGGCTACGCAATTAAATATATTAGCTTTACCTGTCCCGTGTAAAAATTTTTTTCCACTGTCGCCACAAAAGTTTTACTTTGATACCTTGCAGGGAAATTTTTTCCAAACTTAGTTTATAATTTTTGAATTCCTTTTGGCTTTAAAAAAACTTTTTAAATCATCTCTCACTATCTCTTAAAAAAATTTGCAAACCCTGGACCCGTTTATGTTCCTTGGCCAAAAAGGGTCATTGATCCCCTAAGTGCAGGGGAGGGCCCGGGCCTTTTTCTTTGAGAATTTTGTGTTTTAGTAGTCAGTGACAACTCTGAAAAAACCAAGAAATTTTTTTAACCGTTTTTTTTTCATAGGGTTATACCGGCATAGACCCCGGCCCTGAATGATACTCCACACCCCGGGGGGTAAATTATTC
>NW_023641710.1:0-10333 GCF_015228065.2 Penaeus monodon
CACACGTACTCCCACAACCACAAACACACCAAACCTAGAGAACTGCACAAGAAAACACTACAAATAACACAAACGATCACAAAACGCAAACTCCCTTCCCCACTTAACATGCACCAAAAGAAAGACAAAAAAGACCCTCTGCTCCACGTAAACCACGGAGCCGTCCACTCCTCGTTCGTCGTCCATGACGACGACCATCATCCGGGGACTCCATCAGCGAGGAGAGCCTCCACATCGACCTCATCCTGAGGTGTGTAGAAGGGGCTTACCGCGCTGCCTGGTCCCCCCAGGGACTTGTTCCCGTCCTCCCCTCAGGGAGACTTATGTAGGCACGGAAGTGTCGGGAATTGGTCCGCCGTTCCCGTGAGATCCGTGCCTGCCTCTCCAGGAAGTCCCTCCCGGACCCCGAAGAGACCAGTCTTCTGGGCTCGCCTCGTTCTCGATCTCGTTACCGTGAGCAAGCAACGCCACGAAAAGTAGGTCACCGCATCTTGACCTGCTCTGAGTGGCATGCTGCAATTCGTTCAAGCGAATGTAATATTCATTTTATAACGTAAGACACGTATTTTACGACTTCCTAGACGGGAAAGTCCTGACGGTCGTCGTTCTTTTAAACTCCATCTCTTTCACTAATATTCCTATGCTATTAAACACTTCGGCTACCCGTCAAGACATCCAACGAAACGGCTGTTTGTAGGGTCCTGCTCCTCGATAAAATCCACCTTTCATTTCGAATCATCTCGCCTCCATTCATTCATCCTGATTTTATGGCTATTAAGCTCTTCACCCAGCAGGGCCCTTAATATTGCCACTGCCTATATCAGACCCAGTCAAATTTGCCTATTCACGATTTCAATAAATTATTTATTATAATAATCTCCAGGTCCTTCTTTGCCGGGGATGTTAACGCAGCAACACACATCATTCAACCACACATAACAACACGCACACGGGACAGCTCTTGTCTATTTTTCGAACAAAAAGAACTCCACTACATCGGGCACCCGACTTCTAACCCCTCATTCACAACCGAGAGGGGAAGGGCCGCCCTGATCGCGTTTCGGGAACATAGCGGCACTCCCCTAACCACACACACTTACACCTGGCCCCGAACTTCGGTTCTGACCACATTACCCGTCTCATAAAAACTTTCAATGACACCTTACTAAACAAAGAAACAACATCCTTCAGTACAAAAAAGCAGACTGTGATGACTTTAACTTAACTTTGCCATCAAAATTTTAACTTCAAACCTTGAAAGAGAAAACATTCTCGAATAGATAGGGCCATTGTCATCATCTTTTTCGCTTGGATTATCAGCGCAATGCGCCGCGCCATACCGCGGTACGCTATAAGATCCGCAATCTAGTCATCCAAGCGAAGCACCAAGCGTCTCCTACCTGCTATAGGAATCGTTTTCCTTCAAAATTTTAAATCACTTACATCGAGTTCGGTGGGGACCCACTATCCTCAGAAATGGGACACGAGGGCATAAATAGTTTTGATAATGACCACAAAATTCATTGCAAAATTTAATTAAACAAGCAGAATCTTGAGAGTTTCGCACTCCACGGAATTTTGGCAATCAATTAGACAATTAAAGGTAGTAACTTCCCCCCCCTTCACTCACGCTCCTCAAGGACACCATCAATTTCAGATCCCTTGGAGGTTATCAAATTTTTTCATGACCATGGCAAACTGTTTTCTATCCTCATGACCCCCACCGCTCTTTTTTATGATCACATTTCAAACCATCAACACCTGTAGCACGACCACAGGAATAAAACAGAACCAGAGCGATTACCACCTGAGATCTGACGACACATGCGAACTCCGTGCCCCCATCTCGCTGGGAGGGAAAACAATATAATGAGTTTCCTCGAAGCTCCGGCTCCTCTCCAGATCGGACAGCGACGCACTCATTCATCTTCCCTGACAACGTTTTAACGAGCTATGACGCACTTATATAACACTTCCTTTGCTCTGGCTACTATCCCTCAACACCTTTCAAAACGCTTTAGTCCCTTATCCTAAGCCAAACAAAGACCTAACTGACCCCAAGAATTACAGCCCCAATTTAGTTTACATAGACTTATGCAAAATTTTTGAGAAAGTACATTAACTCCCGCCTAAGGCGGTATCTCGAACAACCATGACGCTTACTCTCTTCAAAACATTCGGCTTCCGCTCTCACCGTTCGACAAATCGCATGAACATACTGACTAACTACTGTCTTAACAACAAAGACAGAAGACTAAAGACGGTTCTCGTAACCAAGACGTGGGCGAGCCTTCGACCACGGTCTTGCCTGCTGGCTTGAAGTACAAACTGTGCACAAATTCAATTTTCCCCTCGTCACCAGAAGCTGTTGTCCGACGAATCACGACGAGCTTTGACACCGTCTCGAGTGGGAGCACAATGGCTTATCAAAACTAATGCGACCAAAAACAAAGTTTCTCTTTTTTAAACCTAGACACAACCCTCCTTACGACCAATACATCTAAACTCTTTCGACAGACTACAAGCACCTCTTCAAATAACACGCTTCTTGCACCGTGCTCGGTGGTACCTTTGATTACATGTTCAATTTCATTACCATACCAGTAAAAAAGCCACATTGGCTAATAGACGTACAATCGCTTTTACGATTTAGATGTGCGGCGTCGCGCACGAACCTGCCAACCTTTAAAAGCCATTTATAACACTCCTCTTCTCACATACGCCCCACTCCACTTACACTGCAGCACACACAACAGGAAGAAAACTGCAAGTCTCCGATAAAGCTCTGCCGCTGGATCTACTCAAGACGGACGAATCAGAAGCAGGATAGATGACAGGCTCCTCCCCTCTCTCGCCTGCGGTGATCGGTCCTTGATTGGACGATTCAGAGAGGGGGGGATGATCGGTTCTCGGCAAGGGTGGCGGGACGGTGCGCAGCGGGTGGAGCGAGCACGCCAAGAAGGTAACCATGATGCCATGATCCCTCGATCATGTGCTTTTGCAGGGGCATATTAAAGTGATGGATGCAACCGCGGGCCCGGTCCCATGAATCTCGCCTCGGCTCTTTCCGCTTTACCGGACGGTGACGCGCCCCCCATTTTTTGATGCCACGTGCGATGTGCTTTGCATTTAGCTTCGTGCCCTACTAGCCTACAATCTTTCCTATGCGAATTTTCGGGCATAGGATGACTTCTGTGGCACACCTTCTGGTGAAACTGGAACCCCATCTTCGGCGCGTGCTCGACGTGGGGGCAGACCTTTACCTCCACAGGGGATGGGGTTTTGGGTGTGTCTGGGGTCCTTAGAAGCCTGCCTTACGAATTGCATAGAGTTGGCCATTCTTTTGTTAGGGATTGGTCTGGCAGACCATCTGATGACTGCCACTCTTTTTCTTTCCGAAAGGCGAATAGGGCAGGTAGAGCCCCCTTGTCAGGCCTTCAAGCCAGGTTCTGTCTAATAGCAGCTGCTAGACAGAAACATCAAGTTTCCCGTGATAGGAAGTACCTGGATAAAGTAGTCTTTCTCCCCTCACTGTGATGAAATAGTCTGTGGTTGACTATTTTAGAGGGATGAAGAACTTACTGGAACAGGTACAGGTCCCCTCTACTCCTCATGAGGTGAAACTTTGGGTGTTTTCAGAGAGAAGAGGATTCACGTTAAACTCACCCTGCCAAAAGAACTGCTGAAAAGTCAGCTCCTCCTCCCTCACTGTTAGAACATTCTGTGGTTGGGCTGTTTTCAAGGGACGAATGAGCTTACTGGAACAGTACGAACCCACCCTTCTCTCACTGAGGTGAAACATCCTTAATTGGATGTTTCAGAGAGAATAGGGATCCACCTCAAAAAGAAAACCGTCCTCCCATAGGAACTCCTTGAAAAATGTTAATTTCTCTCCCGCACTGTGGTGAAACAGTCCTGTGGCCAGCTGTTTTCAAGAGGGATGAAGGAACTAACCGGGAACAGGTTGCAGGACCCCCCTCTTTTCTTCAATGAGGTGAAACACCTTTGGGCGTTTCAGGAGAAAGAGGGATTCTCTTTGAAAAAGGGTACAGGTCCCCTCCGAGGAAGAGGAGAAGGAACTGCCCTGAAAAAAGTGACAGAGCTCCCTTCCTCACTGAGGAAGGAGCAGACAGTGTTCCCATCAATGATGTCCTGTATGTGGAAGGGAATACCATCTGTGATACTCCCAGAGGTTGACACCTACCCACGTGTTTGGCCGTTCTTGGGCACCCTTGGTGAGCTGGGAGCACGGGAGTCCTTGAGGATTAGCGATGCCGTTCACGATAGCCCTGCGGCTAGCACACGCCTCTTTGTCCTCTTTTCTGGCAAGACAGGCGGCCTGATCCAGGCCCGGTCAGGTCAAGCGGCTGTTCCCCTCGGGAAGGCTTAGGGTCAGCAGTCATGGCTGCCCGTTGGGACCCAACACCGTCCGTGTGTACCATGCAATCGGCTAATTGGCTGCGTATAATTCACTCATCACCCTTGTTGCTGTTAGACATTGGTTCTAGCACTCACTTCCCCCCTTGTTGGACTCAGTGGTGGTGGGGGCGTGAGTGAGTGAAGCACTGCCAGTACATGGAAATCTAAATAAAAATCCCCACAGACAGACCTTACTGTTTTAACGACCCGTTCAGGCCCAGACCACGGCAGCCACCCTGAAGCCTTACGTGCCTCCGGTGGCAAAAGAAACCCCGAGCACGTTGATGACACTGTCAGTGCCTGCTGCCAAGATGGCGGACAAGACAAATAAAGCATGTTACAAACATGTCTGTCCACCAGATTGTCCAACAGATGACTCTCGTGCTGGCCCCTCCAGGCAGCACCCGACCAGGAAGGTCTCTGAAGCCCCCCTCGACGACGCCCACTGAATGAATCAGGAGCACAAGCTGAACAAGGCCGAACAGCTGGTTGTCCTCCACGAGCAAGCCCCAAAGCCGAAAGGGCGGACCGAAACGCCGAGGCCGTAGTCCGACTCTGATGGCAAGTCTGGACCCCGCAGGCGTTTTTCCCGCAATTTAGGTCCCCGTACAACCCGAAGGCTTCGAACATTGCCTACCAAATGTAAGGGCTTGGAGAGCCACGCAAATCCTGCTGTCCGATCCGGGTTGCGCGAGATCAGGGCATGATCATCGTGCCAAAGTCAAGCCACTTTGTTTCCTGCAGACAAGGAGTAAAAAGATGGGAGGAAAGTGGCCTCTCGCCACGGAACCCCGAGGAGAGAGAGAGATCAAGATGGTGCTACTTGGCTTCTCAGTCTCTACGATGTGGAGGTGATAACATCACACCCACAGTCGTGGAGGCTTCCCCGATTGTCGGAAGGGGAAGACTCCAACAGGCCAAGTCCTGGTGACCATGAAGGGTTAACCCCAAGCTCCACCCTTGATCTGGTAACTGGGGTACCGTACAACCACGCACTTATGTTGCCTGAACCACTTCGGTGTTTCAGTGCCAGAAGACGGACACCCCCAGGCTAACGGTACAGCCAGCCAAAATGTGGTTCTGTATCACGGCACGACAATACTGAGGTGTGGCATCAAGGCACATAAAGAAGAAAAGAAGGACACAACAGCCAAATGTCCTACTGGTGCCAAGAGGCATCACGGCCTGGAGCCTGGCTTGCTCTTTCAGAAAGAGGCGGCCCTCAAACGGAAAGAGGTTTGCTAAGAAGAATCGACCAGACTTTGTTTCCTGGCCGCCCCCAGGCCCCTACGTCCCATGGGGAGGAACAAAAGCGAAAGGCTTTCCCGACCTCCTAAGATGAAGGACTGCCCCCCAGCCGAAACCGGATCTCCGACATCAGGAGTTCCCAATGGAAGGCAAGTGCAGGGAACCACAGAAGAACGGTTCCAACAGCCCCACACGGTCCCCCCCAGACCCAGAAGACATGTTCTTCGACGAGGGGGACATGGTCGATCCTGATCCCTGCTGTGGTCACAGCAGTGGGCAGTATCCTTGTCCAGGACCGAGGAGAGGATAAAGGCAGTCGTGTTGCCATGGACGACTCCTTAAACAGACGCGGGAAAAGCATAAATGTAAGGAAATGGAGAAGGCAAATCAGCCCAATCCCTCTCCCTCAGCCCAGGTCGAGACTCCCCTCCCCTCTCCAAGCACAGGCTATGCCCTTCACAGGCAGAGCTAGCCAGGCTATGCCCTCACAGGCAGAGCCTAACCAGGCTGATTCATGCCACAAGCCGAATCAGAAGAAGCGAGCCTGCCCAGGCAAGGCCAGACATGCACAGAACATCCTGGCCCGAGAACAGCCAAAGACGAAAAGTCAGAGCTACCAAAGGCTCTCCACCCCTGCCAGTGGATCCATGGATAGCCTGCAGCCAAAGAGAGTCCTCAAGCGATGAGATCTCAACAATGGAGTTGTCATACTCCGAACCGGTCAACACCGAATTTGACGTATGTCCTCTGAATGTAAACTATCATTAGTAACAATCTGACACGCAATCTAAGTATTCTGCAGTGGAAACCTCCTGTGCTTCTCCTCAAGGAGTGCCATCCTCCACGCAATAGTGCGATCATGAGCATTGACATCGTCATGCGCCAGAGACATTATCAGCGGAAGCTGTTCGCTCTCAGGGTATCACGTCTACGCGCTGCCACGTTCCGATGGCAAAGAGGCCATGATACCCTGGTAAGGCAACATATTCCCTGCTCCGCATAAAAACGATGCTCCACACTGTGTGAGAAGATGTTGATCTCTTGCGTCGAGATTCAACTGGCCGGGGACCCCCTGAAATTGTACAATGTGTACAGCAGGCCACACTGTAGTAGCTTAGACATCAGCAGGTATGTGCTTCCCGCAGGCACACGACCGATGATCAATAGGGGAGACTTCAACAATGCACACCACCCGTCTTCCTGGCTCCCCTGCAGGGCAACCGGATGCGGCTTGGCGTCACATACCACTGCTCGAGACATTCCCCGAGATCGACTCTCCTCAAAGCCAGGAGCCAACGCATGTGAGAGGAGGGGTCTAGACCTCACCCTGGCCCTGCGACTCTGGTGGAAGGATTGGCTGCGTGTCGTGAGACCGTCACTAGTGACCATTATGGACTATAACAACCCTCATAGGATAGGGGCCCAGCCGAAATACCACGACCGAATCCAAGATGGAAACAACAAGGCCTGGCATGGCGTTTCCAGAGCGCCTTGCCCCTCTGTCCTGAATGCATGAACCCAACAAGGCAGAGAGCGAAATTGTGAAGTGCTACAAGCCAGACTTGTAAATGCCATTGATGAGGCAGGCCTTACTGACCATATACCCAAACTCGGCCTGGGTCCAGGGTCACAATGACGCCCTGGTACTTCAATGCGAGATTAGGGAGGTCAACCACAGGGTAAACATTGCCGAAAACATGTCCGAGCAAAGAACCCCGACAACCGAGCCTCCTAAGGGAGGCGGTGAGGGATGCCACGGAAACTGCCAGCAGAGTTGGAGGGCGGAAAAGTGGCTGGAATGGTGTGAGTCTTTCGATCACGGTACCACCCTCTCAGAGCTATGGCAACGGTCAGCGATCCAACCAGCCGCTCAGGCCCGAGATGCACGCACCACGACCCCCAGGCAGAGGCCAACCGACCGTCCCAAGACTGACCAAAGAGTTCTCTGCGAGAACGAGCCGCGACAGACTCCCAGCCGAACTGAGGGCAAGACAAGAACGCCTACAACCAGACAGACCAGCTCACATCAGAGAAAGGGCAGCCGACCCGGATAACTCGACGTTATCTTTTCTCTGAGGGAACTAAGAGATGCACACAAAAGCCAGTCGCAACTCAGCCCGGGCGATGACAGATCTCGTAACCCCATCATCTTCTCCCGCTGGAGACTGTTAGGTGAGCTTGCATTCCTGCAACTCATTCAACAGTCCTGGGAAACCTTCCAACTCTACCCCAGAACTGGAAGAGTGGCTATACCATAGTTCCCATCCCTAACCAAAGCGAGCCGGGAACTACCGCCCCATCTCTCTCCTCACTGTCTGCCAAGACTGCCGGAGAGGATGGTACTGAACCGGCTCCAATGGAAAATGGGGGAGCCCCACACGAAACACCCTCCATGGTTCACAGGGGCATGAGCACAGCGCACAGCATAGCCACCTCTTGAGCACAATAACACAGTGCGCATCTGTGGGGCAGTATTCCTTGACCTGGAGAAGCTTTCGAATGGGCAAGTCCTCTTGCCCAATTCAGGAGAGCTGATCAAAAAGGAATCAGAGGTAAGCTTTCTTGGCTGGATAGGTGACTATCTTTTACGAATTAGAACAGCAATCAATTCGCAATGTCACCTATCACAGCACATGCCACTAGAAAAATGGGAACGCCACAGGGTGGGTTCTCAGTCCAGCCCTTTTTACACACTAATGTCCTGTATCCCTCGACATAAACCTCCCAGTGGGTGCAAGATCATCTCCTATGCAGACGATCTTGCTACATCTCCACTGGAGCACACTGCCAAACAAGCCCAGCGTTGCTGGACTTGGTAAGCCGAGGAGTGTTGCAGGACAGGACTAAAGATCTCTGCACCAAAATCCAAGGGCCATTGCTTTGAGACAGAGAGTTCAGGCACAAGTCTGAAAATCCAGGGAATGGACTTGAGTGGTTCAGGAATACATGTACCTTGGGGTAAGGATAGACCGGAACCTCTCCTTCCGCCGGAGGTCCAGTACCTGCTTGACCGAACAAAGGCAAGACGTCTGTCATGAGAGGTATGAGTGGAAGACGCATAGGGGCCAGACACAGAGTTACTAAGATCATTCTACGTACATTCTGTCAGGCCCATTTGTAGACTATTCTCCCTCGCTCGATTGGCATCAAGAGAAAATTAGAAGACCCGATTGGAGACAGTCCCAAACGAAGCCGCCCGGTCATTCTTGGGTGCCCCAAGGTGGGCGAAGGTCCTCACCCTCCCTCCTAGTGGAGAACAAACCTTCTCCCCTTGGCCTCACGAATTGATCTAACGGCAGCACAATTCTTATCAAAGGTCATCCAGGCTCCCAGGAACACAAGCCTAATACACAAAAAAGTCAGACGCCTAGAACAAGAGAACGAGCTGTGTGCAAACAACTCCGGCTGTCTCACACAGCCAGGGTGCTAATACGCCATCAGCTCAAAGACACTACGGGCCCAAAGGCATGGACTCCCCACACCCTGACTTTGTCGAAGCTCCGCCGTGGGCAAAAACCCTCGATAGAGTTCTCGGTCATGAGACTGGCAAGAAAAAAGAATGAATATTGTACGCCTAGCCTAAAGGCAGAAACCCAGAGGGTCTTGCAACCATCACCCCTCCGGGGAGCCTAACAATATTACACAGACGGATCGGTCGACCCCTTTTTTAACCCACACTGCAGGCGCGGCTTTGCAGCAAGGGATGCCACAATATCCATGAGGGAACAGACAACGCCTCCTCGCTACAGGCAGAGGTAGTTGCTATCATGGGAGCACTGAGACACGCGTCCAGGGAGAAAAGGACACGTGGTCTCCCCACAGACTCCAAAGGAGCCGTCGACTGTCTTCAGCAGCGCTCACCCCCCTGACAACATCGACCTCCTGACAACCATCGGCACAATAACACAAAGGATGCTTGCTCAGGGTAGAAGAATTATCATAAACTGGGTTCCCACCCATATAGGGATCAGAGGCAATGAGCTTGCTGACAGATTAGCCGAAATCGGCGGGTATGCCCCCAAATCCCATGATAATACATCAGAGCCGAAGTTTACTTAGGAGGAAGTGTACGGTGGCGGCCACTCCTTCCTCCTGCAGCTTCACAGAGAGGAAACGAGACATTCCCCCCCGGCCACTGGTACTCAGATGCCACAGGCTATGAACCACTGGCACTCTCTGGGAAATAAACAACAGAGGTACCGAAGTCTTCTGCACAGAATGCGCCTAGGTTTTCCACTGTGCATGGCAGATCATACAAACCATAGAACATGAAGAGAGGTGTTGCATGCATTGCGGCGAGCCGAACGCCACACTGATACACTACTTGGAGAATTGCGTGCACAGCAATTCCTAAGACAAACCCCACGAACACAGCCCTCGTGCTGGTAAAGAGATTATGCGAGATGCTTACACCACGGCTACAGGAGCGCCTGCTGGCAATCCCACCGCCACGGTAAGCACCGAGTGTCAGACCAACAAATGAGACAGCCATAAAAAGCTGACACCGGCCGGGCCATTAAGTGAAAGGCCCGGGCGAAGCCAGAACTTCGCAAATCTCAAGACAAGCAAGCAAGCGCCCGGCTCCCAATCCGCGCGGCAATTTGCGGCCCCCGGAAGGGGTAGCCCGAAATTATCGCTAACCTTTTAGCCTTTTTTTGGTTTGCGG
>NW_023641711.1:0-74659 GCF_015228065.2 Penaeus monodon
ATATTATTTATTATATTATTATTATTAATTATTATATTATATTATTAATTATTAATCTTTGCAAAAATTATAACGTATAATAAAAAATAATAATATATAAGTATAAAATAATATACTAGTTTTTTAATTTTTGTTATATATTATTATGTTATATTATCATTATAATTATTTCTTAGTTATAAATTCCCAAAAAAATATTAAAACGTAAAAATTTACATAATAAATATAATTAAGATAATAATAAAAATTTAAATTAAAATTGTTATTATGTTATTTTTATTTTATATTATATTAGTTGTGGTATGGTATTATTGCAAAAAATTTATATACTTAATCCATAATTAATAATAATGAAACAAGAATAATAAATAAATAATTAATAAAATGTTTTGATAATTTGATTATATAATGAGTTATTAGTATATTGCAAATATATATAGTAACCCAATAATTGCAAATGATGATAACATTGCAATGATGATGATAATAATTGCAATTGATGATAATGATATAATATAAAAAAAGTGTATAAGAATAAGAAACATATTGGATAAAAACGATTTCAATAATATAAAGGTAAAATTAGCGAAATACGATCGCATCTTTTGAGAGTATACTCAAAATGACGTTTTTTCGATTTTTTGGTGATTTTGCAATTATTAGGGTAATAATGATAATAATACCAGAATTGTATTAATCATAACAAAATGATGATAAAAGTGAGAATAAAGAGAATTTGATAAACATTTGAATATTTTAAAATTAATAATTATTATTATATTATTATTAAATTTATTATTATATTATGTTATTATTATTATTATTATTATTATTATATATATTATTTATCTATTATTAGTACTTGCCAAAAAATCTATTAATCTGTAATAATAACAATAATAATAATAAGTAAGTATAATAATAATAATGCTAGTGTTATAATATTGTTATTATATATTTGTTATTATTATCATTATTATTATTTGTACTGGTAGTAATTGCAAAAATAATTATTATAACAGTAATAATTACAGTAATAACGATACTAATTAAGATAATGATATAAATAATTATTATAAAATCTGTTATATTGTTATTTTATGTTATTACTATTATATTGTTGTGGTTATTAGTATTATTGCAAAAATATATACTATAACTCATAATTGCAATAATAATGATAACAATTGCATAATGATGATAATAATTGCAATAATGATGATAATGATGATGATATGATGATAATGATGATAATGATGATGATAACGATAATAATGATGATAATCATGATAATGATGATGATAATAACAGGAATTGTGTCCATATATAATATAAAAAAGGTATAAGAAAAACATTCCCAAAAGTCGAAAAAGCGGAAAAATTTCTAGCGAAATATAGCCTTTTGAGAGTATACTCCAAAAATGACGTTTTTCGATTTCTTTGGTGATTCGGCAATTATTAGGGTAATAATGATAATAATTACCAGAATTGTATTAATCATAACATAATGATGATAAAAGTGAGAATAAAGAGAATTTTGATAACATTTGAATATTATTAAAATTTATTATTATTATTATTAAATTATTATTATATATTATTATTATTATTATTATTATTATTATTATTTATTATTATTATTATTATTATTATTACTATTATCTAATTATTAGTATTATTGCCAAAAAAATCTATTATATCTGTAATAATAACAATAATAATAATAAGTATATATATAATAATAATTGCTAGTGGTTATAATATGTTATTAGTATTATTATTGTTATTATATCATTATTATATTTGTACTGGTAGTATAATTGCAAAATAATTATTAATAACAGTAATAATACAGTAATAACGATACTAATAAGAAATGATATAAATAATATTATAAAATCGTTATTATTGTTATTATATGTGTTATTACTATTATTATTGTTGTGGTATTAGTATTATCTAAAAAATATATACTATAACTCCAATAATTGCAATAATAATGATAACAATTGCAATAATGATGATAATAATTGCAATAATGATAATAATGATATAATAGATGATAATGATGATAATGATGATGATAACGATAATAATGATGATAAATCTGATAATGATGATGATAATAACAGGAATTGTGTCCATATATAATATAAAAAAGGTATAGAAAAACATTCCCAAAAGTCGAAAAAGCGGCAAAATCTAGCGAAATATAGCCTTTTTAGAGTATAAAATAAAAAAAGACGTTTTTTTTGATTTCTTTGGGGGATTTCGGCAAATTTTTAGGGGAATAAAAGATTTAAAAATTACCCGAATTTTTTATTAAACATAAAAATAATATGAAAAAAAGTGAGAATAAAGAGAATTTTTATAACATTGAAATATTAAAAATTTTTATTTTTATTTTATTTTTATTTTTATTATTAAATTTTTATTTATTTTATTTAAAAATTACATATTTAATTATTAGTTCCCTTCCAAAAAAAATTTTTATAACGTCAAAAATAAAAAATAATAATAATAAATTTTAATAAAAATAATAATAATGCTAGTGGTTTTTAATATTTTTATTGTATTAATTTTTGTTATTTTATCATTATTATTATTTTCCCGGTAGTATAATGCAAAAATTAAAATTTTTTAACCCGTAATAATTACAGGGGGAATAAACCCAAAACTAATTTTAAATAATGAAAATAAAAATTAAATTTTAAAATCGTTTTTTATTTTTATTATTATTTTTATTTTAAATTTTTATTGTTTTTGGGTTATTAGGATTATTTCAAAAAAAATATACTAAAAACTCCCAAAATTGCAATAATAATTTAAAAATTGCAATAATGAAAGAAATAATTTAATAATGATGATAATGAGATGATAATGATGATAATGAGGGTAAAGATGATGATAAAGAAATAATGATGATAATCTTTATAATGATGATGATAAAAACAGGGTTTTGTCCATATATAATATAAAAAAGGGGGAAAAAGAAAAACATTCCCAAAAATCGGAAAAAAAAGGGAAAATCTTTGCGAAATATTGCCTTTTAGAGTTAAAACTCCAAAATGCTTTTTTTGATTTCTTTTGGGGATTTCGGCAATTATTAGGGTAATGATAATAATTACCAGAAAATTTTTTTAATCATAAATAAGAGGGTAAAAATGAGAAAAAAAGAGAAAATTTTATAACATTTGAATATTTTTAAAAATTTTTATTATTATTTTTTATTTTTATATATTATTATTATTATTATTTTTATTATTTTTATTATTTATTATTATTATTATTTTACTATTTCTTAATTATTAGTATTAAATTTCCAAAAAAAACTATTATAACGTAATAAAAACAATAATATAATAAAATAATAAAAATAATAATAATGTAGTGGGTTTTTAATATTGGGTTTTTTAGTTAAATTAAATTTTTGTTATTATTTTCATTATTTTTATTTGTACTGGTATTAATTGGAAAAAAAAATTATTTTAACATAATAATTTCAGTAATAACGATACAATTAAGATAATTTACCTAAAAAATTATTATAAAATCGTTATTATTGTTAATTTTTATTGTTATTTCTATTATTTTGTTGTGGTTATTTGAAATTTTTGAAAAAAAATTTTACTTAATCCAATAATTTTCAATAATTGATAAAAAATTGCAATAATGAGATAATAAATTTCAATAATTGATGAAATGATGGGTGATAAGGATAATATGATAATGATGATTAAACGATAAAATGAAAATAATCTTATAATATAAAGATAATAAAAGGGGAATTTTTGTCCATATATAAAAATAAAAAAGGTTAAAGAAAAAAAATTCCCAAAAATTTAAAAAACGGGAAAATCTAACGAAAAATTTGCCTTTTTAGGAAATATAAATCCAAAAAGCCCTTTTTTTTGATTTCCTTTTGGGGGATTTTGGCAATTATTAGGGTAATAAAGATAAAAATTACCAGAATTGGATTAATATAAACAATAAAGATGATAAAAATGAGAATAAAGAGAATTTTGTAAAAATTGAATATTTAAAATTTTTAAATTTTTTTATTATTTTCTATTATTATTATTTATTCTTTTTATTTTTTTATTTTTTTATTATTATTATTTTATTTTTATTTTAATTTATTATTTTTATTCCCAATTTTTAAATTTTATTATTTTAAATTTTTAATAATTAAAAACCAATACAATAATAAAAATTTTAAAATAAGAAAAATAATAAGCTTAGTGGTTATATATTTTTTATTAGTATTATTATTGTTTTATTATCATTATTAATTTGTATGGGAGTATAAATTTCAAAAATAATTTTTATAACAGTAAAAATTACAGAAAAAACGATACTTAAATTTAAAAAATATAAAAAATAATTTTTTATAAAATCGTTTTTTATTGTATTTTATTTATTATATTTTTTTGTTTTTGGTTATTAGTATTATTGCAAAAAAAATATACCCATAACCCCTATTGCAATAAAAAATTATAACAATTTTCAATAAAGATGATAATAATTTCAAAAATGGAAAGATAATAAAGAAAGATAATGATGATAATGATGATAATGGTAAAGATGATAAGATAATAATGATGATTAAACTAAAAATGAGTGATAATTAAAAAGGAATTGTGGGCCATATATAATAAAAAAAGGTTAAAAAAAAAAATTTCCCAAAAATCGAAAAAGGGGAAAAAACACCCCAAATATAGCCTTTTGAGAGTATACTCCAAAAAGAGTTTTTTTTGATTTTTTGGGGGGTTTTGGCAATTTTTTAGGGTAATAAAGATAATAAATTTCCAAAAATTGGGGGGGAATCAAAAACCCAAAAATAAAAGATAAAAGTGAAAATAAAAAGAATTTTATAACATTTTTAAAATTATTAAATTTTTATTATTATTATTATTTTTTATTTTATTTTTATTTTTATTATTATTTTATTTTTTATTATTTTTATTTTATTATTTTTTTATTTTTTACTTAATTTAAGGGTTATTGCCAAAAAAAATTTTTTATAACGTAATAAAAAACAATAAAATAATTTAAATATTTTAAATTAAAAATAATAATGCTAGGGGTTTATAATTTTTGTTATTAAAATATTATTATTGGGTTTTTATTTTCATTTTTATTTTTTGTAATTTGGGAGTATAAATTTCAAAAATTAATTATTAAAAACAGTAATAATTACAGTTATAACGATACTAATTAAGATAATGATATTTAAAAAATTATTATAAAAATTTTGTTTTTATTTTTTTTTTATTCAAAATTTTTATTACTATTATTAATTTTTGGGGTTTTTAGTATTATTTCCCCCAAAAAATATACTATAAATTTCCAATAAATTTCAATAATAAAAGATTTAACCCAAAGGGAAAATGATGATAATAAATTTCAATTTTTTTAGATAAGGGTGATGGGTAAATGATGATAAATGATAATGTGATGATAACGATAATAATGATTTAAACTTTATAATGATTATGATAATAAAGGAATTGTTGTCCATATATTTTAATATAAAAAAAATAAGAAAAAAAAAATCCCAAAAGTCGAAAAAAAACGGCAAAATCTAGGGGGGAAATATAGCCCTTTTGGGGAGTATAATCCCAAAATGACGGTTTTTTTCGATTTTTTGGGGGATTTCGGCAATTTTTAGGGTAATAATGATTTAATAATTTCCAGAATTTTAGAATCATAAAAATAATTTATGGGTAAAAGTGAGAATAAAGAAATTTTTATAACATTTTTTTTAATATTATTATTATTTATATTTTTATTATTAAATTTTTTATTATTATGAAAAAATTATTATTTTTATTATTATTATTATTATTATTAAATTACTTTTTATCTTAATTATTTGTATTATTGGGGCCAAAAAAAATTTTTATAACTGTAATAATAACAATAATAATAATAATAATTTTTAAAAAATAATAAAAAAAATGCTAGTGGTTTTAAAATTGTTTTAATTTTAATTGTTATTATTATCCCCTTAATTATTTTTTGTAATTTGGGATTATAATTGGGAAAAATAATTTTTATAACATAATAATTTCAGTAAAACGATAACTAATTAAATAATATATAAAAAAATTATTATAAAATCGTTATTATTTTTTATTATTATTTTTTATTATTTGTTTTGGTTATTTGTTTTTTATTGCAAAAATTTTAAAACTATAACTCCAATTTGGGCCCAAAAATAATGATAACAATTGCAATAATGTTTATAATAAATTGGGAATAATGGGGAAATAGTGATAAGGGGGTAAGGGTGATAATGATGATGATTAAAAGAAAATAAAGATGATAATCTGATTTAAAGATGATGATAAAAAAACAGGGGAAAATTTTGTCCAAAATTAAAATAAAAAAGGTAAAGAAAACATTCCCAAAAGTCGAAAAAAACGGGAAAAACCCCCAGTAAAAAAATAGCCTTTTGAGAGTATCTCAAAAGGCATTTTTTTTTGATTTTTTGGGATTTCGGGAATATTAGGGGAAATAATGATAAAAAAATTAAGAAATTTTTTAAATTTATAACAATAAAAAGATGATAAAAAAGTGAAATAAAGAGAATTTTTATAAAAATTTGGGAATTTTTATTTAAAATTAAAATTATTATTATTTAAATTTTTATTATTATTGTATTTTATTATTATTAAATTTTAAATTTTTAAAATTTGTATTATCTTAATTATTATATTATTTTCCAAAAAATATTAAATTTTAAACGTAATAATAACAATAAAAAATTAAAGTTTAAAAATAAAATAATATAATTTTTGTGGTTATAATATTGTTATTTGTATTTTATTTTTATTTTTATCATTATTTTTATTTGTAAATGGTTTGTATAATTGAAAAAAAAATTAAATTTTAAACAGTAATAAATTTTCAGTTAAGACGTACTAATTAAGATTTAAAGATATAAATTTAAAATTATAAAATCGTTATTTTTGTTTTTTATTGGGTTTTTACTATTATTATTTTTTGGTTAATTTGTATTATTGGGGAAAAATATATACTATAACTTTCCCAATTAAAAGGGAAAAATAAATGATAACAATTGCAATAATGATGATAATAATTGCAAAATGATGGAATGATGGGTGATTTTAATGGGGGTTTTTGGGGGTTTAAGGGGTATTTAAAGGATGATAATCGGGTAAGAAAGATGATAAACTTTAAGAGTAAAAAAGGGAATTGTTCCATTAATTTTAAAATAAAAAAAGGTTTAAAAAAACATTCCCCAAAAGGTTTGAAAAAGGGGGCAAAATTAGGGGAAATATAGGGCCTTTTTAGAGTATACTCCCAAAAAAAAAGTTTTTTTTTGATTTCTTTGGTGATTTCGGCAATTATTTAGGGGAATAATGGATAATAATTTCCAAAAATTTTATTTAATTTATAACAAAAATGATGATAAAAGTGAGAATTTAAAAAAAAATTTTGATAACATTTTTTTTTTTTTAATTTTTATTATTTTATTATTATAAATTTTTATGATTATTTAAATTTTTATTAATTTTTATTATTAATTTTTTAAAATTATTATTATTTTTTACTATTTTCTTAATTATAGGATTATTGGGCCCCAAAAAAAAAATTTTTAAACTGTAATAATAAAAAAATTAATTAAGTATAATAAATAATAATAAAAATTTAGTGGTTATAAATATTGTTATTAGTTTTTTTATTGTTATTATTATTTTATTATTATTATTTTTTACTGGTAGTATAATTCCCAAAAAAAATTTTTATAAAACAGTAATAAATTTCAGTAATAAGATACCCAATTAAGATAATGATAAAATATTATTATTTTTAAAACGTTATTATTGTTTTTTATTATTGGGATTACTTTTTATTATTGTTTTGGTTATTAGTATTATTGGGAAAAATATTATCATAAACCCCAATGAAATTGAATTTAAAAATTTTAAAAATTGGGAAAAATGATGATAATAATTGGGGAATAAGATGGGAAAGTGATGATAAAGATGATAAAGAGATTTAAAGTGATGTTTAAAGATATATGAAAATTGGGTAATCTTTATAATGATTTATGATTTTAAACAAAATTGTTTTCCATATATAATATAAAAAAGGTTTTAAAAAAAAAAAAATTTTCCCCAAAAGTCGAAAAAGGGGGCAAAATTTTTAGGGGGAAATATAGCCCTTTTTTGAGTAAACTCCAAAAGGACGTTTTTTTGATTTTTTTGGGGATTTCGGCCCCTTATTGGGGAATATAAAAATAATTTCCAAAAATTGTATTAATCATAACAAAAATGATGATAAAATTTAGAATAAAGAGAATTTTGATAAAAATTTTAAAATATTAAAATTTTTATTATTATTTTTATTATTTTTTATTATTTTATTATTATTATTATTATTATTATTTTTATTTTTATATATATTATTATTTTTATTTTTTATTTAATTAAAAATTTTTTATTAAAATTCCAAAAAAAATTTTTTATAACTGTAATATAACAATAAAAAAATAATAAAATATAATAATAATAAAAAATAATGCTAGGGTTTTAAATTTTTGGGTTTTGTATTTTATTGTTATTTTTTTATCAATTATTATTTGTCGGTGTATTTTAATTGGGAAAATAATTTTAAAAACAAATTTTTAACTTACAGTTAAAAACGATACTAATTAAGAAATGGGTATAAATTAATTTTTTATAAAACGTTATTATTTTTATTATTATTGTTATTACTTTTTATTTTTGTTGTTGGGGATTTTGTATTATTGCAAAAAAAAAATTTTACTATAAAATCCCAAAGAAATTTCAATAATAATGATTTAAAAATTTGCAAAAAATGATGATAAAATTGGGAAAAATGATATAAAATTATGATGGAAAATGAGATAATGATGGGTAATGAGATGGTAACGATAATAAAAAGAAAGATAATCTTTTAATGATTTAAAAGAATTAAAAATAACAGGAATTGTGCCCCCCATATAAATTAAAAAAGGGAAAGAAAAAACATTCCCAAAAATCCCAAAAAGCGGGAAAAAACTAGGAAAAATAGCCCTTTTGAGAGTATACTAAAAAAGGGCGTTTTTTTCCATTTTTTTGGGGATTTCGGGAATTATTAGGGTAATAATGATAAAAAATTACCAGGGAAAATTTTAAATTAAAAACAATAAAAGATGATAAAAAGTTTAGAAAAGAGGAATTTTTATAACAAATTTTAATATTTTTAAAAATTTTATTATTATTTTTTATTATTTTTATTATTATTATTTTTTATTTATTATTTTTATTATCTTTTTATTTTATTTTATTATTATTTTAATATTTTCTTAATTTTTAGTATATTGGGGGAAAAAATTTTATTATCTGTAATTTAAAAAAAATTTAAAAAAAAATAAATATTTTAAAAATAAAAATAATTTCTAGTGGTTAAAAATTTTTGTTATTTGTATTAATTTTTGTTATTTTTTATCATTATTATTTTTTGTACTGGTAGTATAAATTGGGAAAAATAAATTTTTAAACAGTAATAATTACAGTAATAAAGATACTAATTTTTTATAATGATTATAAATAATTATTATAAAAACGTTATTTTTGTTAAATTTTTATTGTTATTACTTTTTATTAAATTTTTGTGGTTTTAGTAAATTTTTGGGGAAAAATATTTTAAAAAAAAACTCCAATAATTTTTCAATAAAAAATGAAACAATTTTTCAATAAAATGATAATTTAATTGGGGAATAATGATATAATGAGGGTGATAAAAGTGATTAAAGATGATTTTAAAGATGATAATTTTCGATTTTAAAGATGATAATCTTTATAATGATGATGATTAAAAAACAGGAATTTTTTTTCATTTTTATTTAAAATAAAAAAAGGGTTTTAAAGAAAAAAAACATTCCCAAAAATCGAAAAAGCGGGCAAAATCTTTGCGAAAATATAGCCTTTTGAGGGGTTTTACTCCAAAAAGACGTTTTTTTGGGTTTTTTTTTTGGGGAAATTTTTCAAATTATTAGGGTTTTAAAATGAAGGGGAAAAATACGGGAAAATTTTATTAACATAACAAAAATGATGAAAAAGTGAGAATAAGAGAATTTTGATAAAATTTTTAAATTTAAAATTTTTATTAATTTTTATTATTATTATTATTATTTTTATTATTATTTATTTTTTAATTTTTATTATTAAATTATTTTTTTACTATTTTTCTTTTTTTATTAGTATTATTGCCAAAAAAATTAAAATTTTAACGTAATAATAACAATTTTTAATAATAAGTTAATAATTTAAAAATAATAATGCCCAGTGGTTTAATTTTTGTTATTGTTTTATTATTTGGTTTTTATTATCATTATTTTATTTGTACTGGGTTTGTATAATTGCAAAAAAATTAGTAAAGCCCGTAAAATTACAGTAATAAAAGTAATAATTAAGGGTAATGATATAAATAATTTTTTATAAAAACGTTATTTTTTGTTTTTATTATTGTTATTACTATTATTATTTGTGTTTTGGGGATTAGATTTTTGCAAAAAATTAAAACCCATAACTCCAAAAATTTTTAATAATAATGGGTAACAATTTCAATAATGATGATAATAAATTTCAAAATGATGATTCAGATGATTGTTGATAATGATGGGTAATGATGAAGGGTAACGATTAAAAATGGATGATTTAAACTTATAAGATGAGGATGAAAAAACAAAAAATTTTGTCCATATATAAAAATTAAAAGGTAAAAAAAAAACAAATTTCCAAAAGTCGAAAAAGCGGCAAAATCTAGGGGAAATATAGGGTTTTGGAGTTAACCCCCAAAATTACTTTTTTTGGGTTTTTTTGGTGATTTCGGGGGAAAATTTTTAGGGGGGAATAATGATTTAAAAATTTTCCAGGGAAAGGGATTTAAACATAACTTTAAAGATGATAAAAGTGAGAAATAAGGAAATTTTGATTTTAAATTTTAAAAAAAATTTTTATTATTTAAAATTATTAATTTTATTATTATTATTATTTTTATTTTTAATTAAATTATATTATTATTATTGGTTATTATTATTTTTATTTTAATTATTATATTATTCAAAAATTATTATAATTTGGAAAAAACCAAAATTTAAAAATAAATAAGTAAAAAAATTTTAATTAAATAAAAATTTAAGCTATGGGTTTTTGAAAATTGTTTTTTTAGTATTTAAATTTTTTTATTAAAATTTTATTATTATTTTTTGTACTGGTAGTATAATTGCAAAAAAAATTATTATAACCCGTAAGAAAATTTCCCGTAATAACGATACAATTAAGGTAAAGATATAAATAATTATTATAAAATCTTTATTATTGGGTTTTTATTATTGTTATTACTATTTTTATTGTTTTGGGGTTATTAGTATTATTGCAAAAAATTTTTAACTATAAAAATCCAATAAATTTCAAAAATAAAGATAACAAATTGGGAATAATGATGAAAAAATAATGCAAAAAATGAAGATAAGATGATGTAATGATGATAAAAGATGATAATGGTGATGATAACGATAATAATGATGATAACTGAAGGGGGATGATGATAATAAAAAGGAATTTTTTTTTCCTAATAAAATAAAAAGGTTTTTAAAAGAAAAACATTTCCCCAAACTCGAAAAAACGGCAAAAACTGGCGAAATATTTGCCTTTTTTTAGAGTATTAACCTCCAAAAAGCCCTTTTTTTCGATTTCTTTGGTGATTTTTGCAATTATTTTGGGGGTAATAATTTATTAAAAAATTTTTTAAGAAAATTTTTTTTTATTATTTTTTTAAAAACAAAAAAAAATATAAAAAATTTGGGAATAAAAAATTTTATAAAAAATTTTTAAAATTTGGGTGATTTTAAAATTCTAATGGATGGGTATTAAATTTTTTTTATTTAGTATTAAAATTGGTATTATTAGTAAAAATGATATAAATTTATTATTATAATATCAAAATTTTAATTTTGAAAAATTGCAAAAATATAAAAAACTTGGGGAAAAAAAAATAAATAAAAATAAAATCTTTCAAAAAAAGTATTGGGTTATAAATAGTTTTTTGGTTTTTTATTATTTAAATTTTTATAAAAATTATTTTACGGTTAAAAAATTTAAATTTTCAAAAAATTATGTATAAAAAGTAAATAATTTTTAAAATTTTAAAAATCAAAAAAAGATTTTTAAAAAAAAAATTATTTTTAAAATTTTATTATTTTGTTTTATTAGTGTTATTAATTTTTATTATTAAATTTTTAATTTTTTAATTTTTGCCAAAAAAAAATTTTACTTAAAAATCAAAAATTAAAAAAATAATGAAAAAAAAATTGCAATTTTAATATTTTTATTTTTAATTTTTAAATTTTTAATTTTAAAGATGATTTTTGAGGATGATAATAAAAGGAAAAAAAATTATAAAATTATTAAAAATAAAAACGAATTAAGGAATTAATTGAAAAATTATAAAAGATTTTTTAAATTTTTTAAAAGGGAAATTTTTGGGATTTGATTTTTAAAAAAAAAGGAAAAAAAAAAAACCCTTCCAAAATTCAAAAAAAGGGAAAAAATTGCCAAAATTATAGTTTTTGAAAAGATATAAAAAAATGAGGGTTTTTTTGTTCGGGAATTCGGAAATTTATTGGTAAATTTTAAAGATAATAAGCCCGGAATTTGTTTTTAATATAAAAAAGGTTATAAAAGTAAAAAAATTAATGAAAAAACATTAAGAAATTTTTTGGAAAAATTTTTTTAATTTTATATTAGAAAAAGGTTTTGTTTTTTTTTGATTTTTTCTTTTGTACCTTTTTTATTTAATTAAAATTTGTAAATTTTCCAAAAAAAATAAAAAGTTATAAATGTAAATAAAATTTTTTAAAAATTTTAAAAATTTTTAAAAATTTTTATTTTTTAAAATTTTTAATTAATAAAATTTTTTTTGGGATTTTTAATTTTTTTATTATTTTTTATTAAATTTTATTATTATTTTATTATTATTATTTTACTTTTTTGTATAAATTTCCAAAAAAATTATTTTTAACGAAAAAATTTCTAATAAATAATAATTTAAAATAGGGGGTATAAAAATTTATTAAAAGGTAGGGTTATAATTTTTGTTATTATATTATTATTGTTTTATTATATTATTAAATTTTTACCTTTTAAAACGCCCAAAAAAATTAATTAAAAATATAACATACAAAAATTGATGAAAAAATATTTAATTTAAGATATAAAGATGGAAAAAATTATTTTAGGGAAAAGATTATTTTTATTTTTAAGTTTAAAAATTTTTTTGATTAAATTTAAAAAATTTTGGTTAAAAATAATTGGCCAAAATATAAAAAAAAAAAGTAAAAGGGGGAAAAAAACAAATTCCAAAAAAGTGAAAAACGGCAAAATCTTTTTTGGGGAAAATTAAGTTTTGAGATATACTAAAATAAAGTTTTTTGATTCTTTGTGATTTCGGAATTTTGGGGTTTTTAAAAAATGATAAATAAAAACCCCATTATTTAAAAACAAAACCAAAATGAAGGAAAAAAGGGAGAATAAAAGAATTTTTATTCATTTTTGGGGGAAAATTTTAAATTTTTTAAAAATTATAAAATTAATTAAAATTTATTAAATTTTAAAAAATTATTAAAAAAATTAAAAATTTTATTAAAATTAAAAGTTTTTAAAATTTTTATTATTATTATTATTATCATTATTATTTTTTATTTTTTTTAAATTTTTAAAATTAAATTTTTATTATTTTAAAAAAATATATTAAAAAACGTTTTAATTAAAAATTTTAACAATAATAAAAAAAAAGTATAATATTTTAATAATTTTTAAAAATTTCTAAGGGGGGTTATAATTTTTGTTATTAGTATTATTATTGTTTATTAAATTTTCATTATTATTATTTGTACTGGGGATATTTAATTTTAAAAATAATTTTTTATAACAAAAATAAAAACAAATAATAAACGATACTAATTAAGATAAAGATATAAAAATTATTATAAAATTGGTTATTATTTTTTATTATTATTTTTTTTACATTAATTTTTGGTTTTGGTTTTTAGTATTATTGCAAAAATAAAATTTTAGAACTCCCAAGAAATTTTCAATAATAATGATAACCCAATTTCAATAAATGATGGTAATTTTTTTCAATAAAAGATTTATAAAGATGAGGGTAATGAGGGGGGAATGATGATTTAAAGATGATGGTAACGATAAAAATGGGTTATAATCTTATAATGATGATGATAATTTCAAAGGGAATTTGTGCCATATATAATATAAAAAAGGTAAAGAAAAAACATTCCCAAAAGTCGAAAAAACGGCAAAATCTTGGGGAAAATAGGGCCCTTTTTAGAGTATACTTAAAAAAGAAGTTTTTTTTCGGAAAAATTTTTTTGGTTATTTTGGGAATTTTTTGGGTAAAATTATAAAATTACCAGAATTGTAAATTTAAACATAACAATAATGATGATTTTAAAAGGGAGAATAAAAGAAATTTGATAACATTTTTTGGGAAAATTATTATTATTTTATTATTATTATTTCTATTAATTATTATTTTGATTATTATTCATTATTATTATTATTATTTTTTATTATTAAAAATTTTTACTATTATCTTTTTATTAGTATATTGCCAAAAAAAAAATTAAAACCCGTAATAATTAAAATAATAATAAAATAAGTTTGAAAATAAAAATTAAAAAATGCTAGGGTTATAATATTGTTTTTAGTATTATTTTTGTTTTTATTATCAAATTTTTTATTTAAAAGTTTTTTTAATTTTTTTTGTTTTAAAATTGGGAAAAATAATTATAAAACAGTAATAATTACAGTAATAACCGGTACTAATTTTAAAAAATTTTAAATATAAATAATTATTATAAAATCTTTTTTATTTTTATTATTATTGTTTATACTATTATTATTGTTTTGGTTATTTTTTATTGGGAAAAATATTTTACTATAACTCCAAATTGCAAAAATAATGATAAACAATTCAAAAATGATGATAATAATTGCAATAAATGAAAGATAAAGATTGGTGATAATGATGGAAAAATGATTATAATGATGAGGGTAAAGAAAAATAATGATATAATATTGATAATGATGATGAAAAATAACAGGGGGTTGTGTTTTTTATATAAAATAAAAAAGGTAAAAAAAAAAATTCCCCAAAAATCGAAAAAGCGGGGAAAATCTAGCGAAATTAAAAGCCTTTTTTAGAGTAAAACCCCAAAAAAAACGTTTTTTTATTTTCTTTGGGGATTTTTGGTTTTTTTTAGGGTAATTTAAAGAAATTTAAATTTCCAAAAATTTTTATTTAAACATAAAAAATTAAAGATGAAAAAAAAGTGGGGAATAAAGAGGGGGAATTTTTATAACATTTTTTTTAAAAAAAAATTATTAATTAGTTTTTTTTTTATTTTTTAGTTTTTATTTTTTATTAAAAATTTTTATTATTTTATTTTTATTTTTATTATTTTTATTCCCATTATCTTAATTATTGGTTTTATTGCCAAAAAAAATTTTTATAACTGTATAATAACAATAAAAATAAAATATAAAAAGAAATAATAATAATGCTAGTGGTTATAATATTTTTATTATTAGGGTTTATTTAAATTTTTATCCATTATTATTATTTTTACTGGTAGTTTTTTAATTGGGGGGAAAAAATAAATTTTTATAAAATAATAATTACAGTAAAACATACTAATAGATAATGTTTTAAATAAAAAATTTTTTTTAAATCTTTTTTATTGTTATTATTAGTTTTTTTTACTATTTATTATTTTTGTGGTTTTTAGTATTTTTGCAAAAAATATACTTAAAACTCCAAAAAATTTCAATAATAATTGATTTAAAAATTCAAAAATGATGATAAAATTGCAATAAGGGTGATAATGAATGATAATGGTAAAGATTTAAAGAGGGGATAACGATAAATAATGATGATAATTTTGATTAAAGTGGTATAATTTAAAAGGAATTTGTGGGATATATTTAAAATAAAAAAAAGGGTTTAAGGGGAAAAAATTCCCAAAAATTTCGAAAAAACGGCAAAATCTAGCGAAATATAGGGGGCCTTTTTAGAGTATAAAATCCCAAAATGACGTTTTTTCGATTTCTTTGGGGATTTCGGCAAAAATTTTTAGGGTAATAATTAAAAAATTTCCAGAATTTATTAATTTAAAAACAAAATGAATATAAAAAATGAGAATAAAGAGAATTTTTGAATAAATTTTTTAAAAATTTTTATTTTTTTAAATTTTTTTATTATTTTTATTATTATTAATTTTTATTATTTTTATTTTTTACAAATTAAATTTTTTAATTATTTTTAATTATTAATATTATTCCAAAAAATATATTATAACTGAAAAAATAACAAAAATAAAAAATAAGGTATAAATAAAAATAATAATAATCTAGGGTTATAAAAATTTTTATTAGTAAATTTTTATTGTTTTTATTATCATTATATATTTTTACGGTTTGTATAATTGCAAAAAAAAATTATTATAAAAGTTAAAAATTTTCAGTAATAAAGAAATAATTTAGAATGGGAATATAAAATAAAATTATTTTAAAACGTTTTTATTGTTTTATTTTTATTACTATATTATTGTTTTGGTTAAAAAGTATTATTGCAAAAATATTACTTAAAAAAACCCAATTAAATTTCCCAAAAATAAAAGATAAAAAATTGGGAAATAATGATGATAATAATTGGGAATAATGATGATAATGATGATGAAATGTAAAAGGATAATGATGAAAAAGGTAAAGCGATAATAATGATGGGTAAACTTAAAATGATGATGATAATTTAAAAAGGAAAGTTTTTCCCCTATTAATATTAAAAAAAAGGTTTTAAAAAGAAAAACCTTTCCCCCCAAAAACCCCCCAAAAACCCCGGCCCAAAATTTGGGAAATAAAAGGCCCTTTTGGAGTTTTACTCCAAAATGACGTTTTTTTTGATTTTTTTGGTGATTTCGGGAATTTTTGGGTAAAATGAAATAATTTCCAGGGAAATTTTATTTAAACATACAATTAAAATAAAAGTGGGAAAAAAAGAGAATTTTTAAACCCTTTGGGAAATTTTTATTATTATATTATTATTATTTTTATTTTTTATTTATATTATTATTATTTAATTATTTTTTATTATTATTTAAATTTTTATTAAATTATTATTTTTATTATCTTTAAATTTTTTGTATATTGCCAAAAAAATTATTTTAAATGTAAAAAAAAAAAAAAATAATAATAGTATAATAAATAAATAATAATAATGCCTAGGGTTATAAAAATTGTTATTTGTATTTTTAATTTGTTTAATTATTTAAAACATTTTTATTATTTTCCCGGTAGTATAATTTCAAAAAAAAATTATTTTTAAAAAGTAATTTTAAATTCCAGTAATAACGGGTACAATTAAAATAATGATTAAAAAATAATTAAATTTTAAAAAAACGTTTATTGTTTTAAATTTTTGTTTTTTTCTATTATTATTGTTTTGGTTTTATTAGTTTTTTGCAAAAAATATAAAATTTACCCCCAATAAATTTCAATAAAAATGAAAAATTGCAAAATGTGATAATTAAATTTTAATAATGGGTGATAAATGATGAAAAGATGAAAAGATGATAATGATGATGGGTAAGGGTAATAATGATATAATCCCTTTATAATGATGATGTTTAAAAAAGAATTGTTTTTCCATTATAATATAAAAAAGGTAAAAAAAAACATTCCCAAAAATCGAAAAACGGCAAAATCTTTTGGGGGAAATATAGCCTTTTTAGAGTATACTCCAAAAAGACTTTTTTTTTGATTTCTTTTGGGGGGATTTCGGCAATTTTTTAGGGGAATAATGATAATAATTTCCAGAATTTTATTAATCATAACAATAAATGATGATTAAAAAATGAGAATAAAGAGAATTGGAGAACATTTTAAATTTTTATTATTATTTAAATTTTTATTATTATTTTTATTATTTTTTATTATTATTATTATTATTATTTATTTTTTTATTCTTTTTTTTTTTTTTATTACTATTATTTTTAATTTTTAGTATTATTGCCAAAAAAATTATTTTAAATTTTAATAATAACAATTTAATAAAAATAAAATAAAAAATAATAATAATTAAAGCCAGTGTTTAAAATTTGTTATTAGTATTATTATTTTTATTTTATCATTAATTATTTTTACTGGTAGTATAAAAATTTCAAAAAATAATTTTAATTTAAAAGTAAAATTACAGTAATAACGATAACTAATTAAAATAATGATTTTTAAATAATTATTATTAAAAAACTTAAATTTATTTTTATTATTTTTTGTTATTACTAAATTTTTATTGTTTTTGGATTAGTTTTTATGGGAAAAAATTTTATAGGAAACCCCAAAAGATTGGGAATTTAATGGAAAAAATTTCAATAATGTGAAAAATAATTGGGGAATAAAGATTAATTTTTGATGATAATGTTAATTGATAATGATGATGAAAACAATTTAAAAATGATGTATCTTTATAAAGATGATGTAAAAACAGGAAATTTTGTCCATATAAATATAAAAAAAGGTTTTAAAAAAAAAAATTCCCCCAAAAAGGGGAAAAAGGGGGCAAAAACTAGGGGAAATATAGCCTTTTGAGAGTTATAACCCAAAAAAGGTTTTTTTTTGATTTTTTTGGTGATTTCGGGGAATTTTTAGGGAATAATGATAATAATTAACAAAAATTGTATTAATTATAAACAATAATGATTATAAAAGTGAGAATAAAAAGAATTTTATAAAATTTGAAAATTTTTTATTTTTTTATTTTTATTATTAATTTTATTATTATTATTTTTTATTATTTTAGTTTTTATTATTATTTTTATTATTGGTTTTAAATTTTTTTATATTATGCCCCCCCCCCCCCAAAAATTATTTTTATAACTGTAATTTTAAAAACAATAATTTAATTTTAAAAAATATAATAATAATAAAATAAGCTAGTGGTTATAATATTGGGTTTTTAGTATTAATTTTTGTTTTTATTTCATTATTAATTTGTACTGGGGGTATAATTGCAAAAATAATTATTTAACAGTAAAATTACAGTAATAAAGAATTTCTAAATTTAAAATAATGGGTATAAATAATTTTATAAAATTTGTTATTATTGTTATTATTTTTGTTTTACTTTATTATTTGTTGTGGGTTTTTAGTATTATTGGGAAAAATATTAACGAAACGGCCAAAATTGGGAATTAAAAAATGATAACAATTGCAATTAAAGTGATAATAATTGCAATTAAAGATGATAATGGGTGATGGGTAAAAGGGTGATAATGGAAAGGGTAATATTATAATGATGTGTTTTTCGATAATAATGATGATAATTAAAAAATATGATGATAATTTTAAAAGGGAATTTTGTCCAATATAAATAAAAAAAGGATAAAAACAAAACTTCCCCAAAAGTTTGAAAAAAAACGGGCCCAAAATTTTCGAAATAAAGCCTTTTGAGGGGTTTTTACTCCAAAATGGAACCCTTTTCGGGTTTCGGGGGGATTTCGGCAAAATTTTTAAGGGGAAAAATGGGTCATAATTTTCCAGAATTGATTAATCCCTTTCAAAATATTATAAAAGTGAGAATAAAGAGAATTTTTTATTAAAATTTGAAAATTTTTTATTATTATTTTTTTATTTTTTAAAATTTTTATTAGTTTTTTTATTTTTTTATTTTTATTATTTTATTTTAAATTTTTTTATTATTAAATTTTTTTATTTTTATTTTTTTTTTAATTTTTAGTATTATTGCCAAAAAAATTTTTTATAACTGTAATAAAAAACAATTAATAATAAGTATAAAAATAAAAAATTTAAAAAATGCTTTTGTGGGATAAATATGGGTTTTTAGTTTAAATTTTTGTTATTATTATCATTTTATTTTTTGGGACGGTAGTATTTTAAATTTCAAAAATAAATTTTTATAAAAAGTTTTAAAAATTACAGTAATAACGTACTAAATTAAGATAATGAAAATTAAAAATTATTATATTTAAAACCCTTATTATTGTTATTATTTTGTTATTTCTATTATTATTGTTGTGGTTATTATATTATTGGGAAAAAAATATATTTTTTAACTCCAAAAATTGCAAAAAAAATGAAACCAATTGGGAATAATGGGTGTAAAATTTCAATTTAAAGGGATAAAGATGATGATAAAGATGATAATGATGATTTAAATTTTTTTATATAACGATAATAATGATGATAAACTTTATTTAAAGTGATGATAATAAAGGAATTTTGTCCCTATATAATATAAAAAAGGGAAAGAAAAAACATTTCCAAAAATCGAAAAAAAACGGCAAAATCTAGCGAAAAATTTGCCTTTTTTAGAAATATACTCCAAAAAAGAAAGTTTTTTTGATTTCTTTTTGGGGATTTTTGGGGAATTTTTAGGGTAATAAGAAAAATAATTAATTTGAATTTTATTAAAACAAAAACAATAATGAAAGATAAAAAAGAGAAAAAAAAGAATTTTGATAACCTTTGAATAAATTTTTAAAATTATTATTTTTTTATTATTATTAAATTATCATTATTATTTTTTTATTATTAGTTTTTTTTATTATTATTATTTTTTTATTTCAAAATTATTTTTACTATTATTTAATTATTAGTATTAAATTTCCAAAAAATTATTATAATTTTAATAATAACAATAAAATAATAATATAATAAAAATAAAAATAATTGGGGTAGTGGTTATAAAAATTTGGGATTTATTTTTATTATTGTTATTAATCATTAATTTTTTTTGTACTGGAGTAAATTGGGAAAATTTAATTTTTATAACCGTTAAAAATTACAGTTAATAAACGATTAAAAATTAAGATAATTATAAATAATATTATAAAAACGTTTTTTATTGTTTTTTTATTGGGGGTTACTATTTTTATTTTTGTGGTTATTTGTATTTTTGGGGAAAAAAATTTTTACTAATAAATCCAATTTAATTTTCAATAATAATGATAAAAAATTTTCAATAATGATGATAAAATTGGGAATAATGATGATAATGATGAGGGTAATGATTTTAAAATATGATAAATGATGATGATAACGATAATAATGATGATAATCTTGAAAATGATGAGGATAAAAAAAGGAAATTGTGTCCAAAAATAATATAAAAAAGGTAAAAGAAAACATTCCCCAAAAAAATCGAAAAAGCGGGGGAAAATCTGCGAAATTACCTTTTTAGGATACTCCAAAAAAGACTTTTTTTTTATTTCTTTGGGGATTTTCAGGGGAATTATTAGGGTTTAAAAATGATAAAATTACCAGAATTGTATTTAAACATAACAATAATGATGATAAAAATGAGAATAAAAGAGAATTTTTTTTAACCCTTTGAAATTATTTGTTTTTATTTTTATTATTTTTATTATTTTTTTATTTTTAATTATTATTATTATTTTTATTATTTATTATTATTTATTATTATTACCCATTAACTTAATTTTAGTATTATTGGGCCCAAAAAATTTTTTATAACTGTAATAATAACAATAATTTAAAAATTAAATATAATAATTAAAAAATAATAATGCTAAAGGGGTTTTAAATTTTTGTTATTAGTATTATTTTTGTTATTTTATCATTTTATTTTTTGTACGGGAATATAATTTTCAAAAAAAAATTATTATAAAAGTAAAAAATTACAGTAATAACGATACTAATTAAGATTTAAAGATATAAATAATTATTATAAATCGTTATTATTGTTATTATTATTTTTTATTACTTTTTTTATTGTGGGGGTTATTAAAATTTTTTGCAAAAATTATATATAATCCAAAAATTGCAATAATAATGTAACAATTGCAAAATGATGATTAAAATTGGGAATAATGATGATAATGAGAGTAAATGAAAAGATAAGGATGGGGTAACGGAAAAATAATGATGGTAAATCTGATAATGATGAAAGGGTTTAAAACAGGAAATTTTGGCCCTTTTTTTAATATAAAAAAAAGGTAAAAGAAAAAACCTTCCCAAAATTCCCCAAAAACGGGCAAAAACTAGCGAAATTTTTAGCCTTTTTAGAGTTACCCCCAAAATGGACGTTTTTTCGATTTTTGGTGATTTGGGGAAATTTTTGGGTTTAAAAATGTAAAAATTTTCCAGAATTGTATTAATCATTTTAAAAAATAATGATGATTAAAAATGAGAAAAAAAGAATTTTGATAACAATTTTAAATTATTAAAATTTTTATTATTATTATTATTATTATATGAGATTTTATATTATTATTTTTTATTATTTTTTATTTTTTTAAAATTTTTTTAATTTTTATTTTAATTTTAGAAAATTTTTGCCAAAAAAAATAAACTTAAAAACTTTTAATTTTAAAAAAGCAATAATAAAAAAATAATTATAAAATTTAAAAATAAAATAATGCTATGGTTTTAAAATTTTTATTAAATATTAAAATTTTATTTTTTATCAAATTTTTTTATTTGTATGGTAGTAAAAATTTAAAAAAAAATTATTATAACAGTAATAATTACAGTTAAAAACCCATTAATTAAGAAATGATTTTAAATAATTATTATTTAAAATTTGTTCCTTAATTTTTTATTATTATTGTTATTAAATATTATTATTTTTGTGGTTTTTGGATTTTTGGGGGAAAATATAAAACTTAAAATCCAATAAATTGGGAATAAAAATGATAAACAATTTTAAAAAATGATGATAAAAAATTGGGGAAAAAATGATGAAAATGATGATGGGTAATGAGATAATGTGATAATGATGATGATAAAGATAATTTAAAGATGATAATCTGATAATGATGATGATAATAACAGGGAAATTTTGTCCATATATAATTTTTAAAAAGGTAAAAGGGAAAAAATTCCCAAAAGTCCCAAAAAGGGGGCAAAAAACTAGCGAAAATATTTTGGCTTTTGAGAGATACTCCCAAAAGACGTTTTTTTTTTATTTTTTTGGGTTATTTCGGCAATTAAAGGAAAAAAAGATTTAAAAAAAAATTTGTAAAAAACAAAATTTTTAAAAAAAAAAAAAATTTTTAAATTAATTTTTTATGGTATTTATTTTATTTTTTTTTTTTTATTTTTTTTAAAAATTAAAAAAAAAAAAAAAAATTAAAAAAAAAAAATTATCTTAAAAATTTTAAATTTTTCCAAAAATTTTATATAACTTAATAATAAAAACAGAATTTTAAGATTAATTTAAAAATTTTAAAAATTAAATTTTTTTATTTTTAAAATTGTTTATTATTTTTATTATTTTATTTTATTCCCATTATTTTTAAATTTTTAGTATAATTGGCCCAAAAAAATTTTTATAACCGTAATAATTAAAAATAATCGAATAATTTAAAATTAATATATAAAATAATATTCATTTTTAAAATTGGGTTTTTATTTTTTATTCTTGTTTATTACTTTTTATTATTTTTAAAAGTGGGGATATATATTGCAAAAAATTTTTTATACTATAATCCAAATTTATAAAAAATAATGGGTTAAAAAATTGAAAAATAGATAATTTTTTCCATTTTTAATTTTTATTTTTAATTTTTTTTTTATTTTTAATTTTTTGGGAATTTTAATTTTTTTTAAAAAAATATTAAAAAACTAATAATTGGGAAATATTGATAAAATTTCTAAAAATAAGGATTTTGGGGAAAAAATTTAATATAAAAAAGGTGTTAAAAGAAAAAAATTAAAATAAAAAACCAAAATCTAAGAGAAAAAGTTTGGGGTAATAAAAAATTTTTTTCTTTTTGGTATTTCCCCCCCTGAAAAAGGGTAAAAGGGGAAAATTACCGGAGAATTTAAAACATAAACCTTTTTTAGATAAACTAAAAAAGAGGGGAAATTTTTCATTTGAAAATTTAAATTTTTAGGGGATTAAGTAAATTAAATTAAAAATTTTTATTTTAAAAATTTTTATTAAAAAATTAAAATTTTCAAAATTTTTAATTTTTTATTATTATTATTATTTTCTTTTATTTATTATTATTTTTATTATTTTTATTTTAAATATTTTTTTTATTATTCCCAAAAAATTTTTTATTTTTAACCTTTTTGGAAAATTTTTAAAAACACTAATAATAATAAAATAATTTAAAAATAATAATAATGCTAGTGGTTAATAATATTTTTTTATTATTTAAATTTTATTGTTATTTTTATCAATTATTATTTGTACGGGAGTATAATTTCCAAAAAATTATTATAAAAAGTAAATTAATTTAAAAACGATAATAAATTTAAAAATTTTGGGGAAAATTTAAACAAAATTAAAATTTATAAAAGCGTTATTTTGTTATTTTTATTTTTACTTATTATTTTTTTTGGGGGTTTTTAGTATTATTGCAAAAAAAATATACATTAAAAACAATAAATTTTTAAAAATAATGGGTTTCAAAATTGCAAAATGATGAAAAAATTTCAAAAATGATGATAATGATGATGATAATGTATGATAATAAAGAAATGATGGTTTTATAACGATATAATGATGATAATCTTAAATGATGAAAATAATAAAAGGGGAAATTTTGGCCATATATAATTTTAAAAAATTAAAAGAAAAAAATTCCCAAAAAGGGGAAAAGTTTCCAAAATTCAAGGGGAAAAAATAGGGCCTTTTTAGAGATAAACCCAAAAAGGGCGTTTTTTCGATTTCTTGGTGGGTTTTGGGCAATTTTAGGGAATAAAGAAATAATTTACCAGAATTGTATTAATCATTTAAAAAATAATGATGATTAAAAAATTGGAATAAAAGAGAATTTTGATAAAATTTGAATTTTATTAATATAATTTTTATTTTTTATTATTAATATTATTATTTTTTATTATTTTTATTTATTATTATTAATGTTTTTTTTACTATTATCTTAATTATTATATTATTGCCAAAAAAATTTTTATTTGGCTTTAATAAAAAAAACAAAATAATAATAAATTTTAAATAATTTAAAAAATAATTAAAGGGTTGTGGTTATAAAAATTTTTTATTAGTATTATTTTTGTTATTAATCATTATTATTATTTTTTACGGGGAGTTTTTAATTGCCCAAAAAAAAATTTTTTATAACAGAAAAAAACAGTTTAAAAACGATAATAATTTTAAAAAAAGATTTTAAAAATTTTAAAGATTATAAAAATCGTTAAATTTTTGTTATTGAAATTTTTTTATTACATTAATTTTTTGTGTGGGTTTTTAGTTTTTATTGGGAAAAAATTTTACTATAACTCCAATAAATTGGGGAATAATAATGTAACAATTGCAATAATGAGATAATAATTTCAATAATGATGTAAGATTTATTAAAGATAAATTGGGTGATAATGATGATGATAACGAAATAATGATTTATTTTAAAATTTTATAATGATGATGATAATAACAGGAATTGTGTCCATATATAATATAAAAAAGGGTTTTTAAAAGAAAAACATTCCCAAAAAAAAGAAAAAGGGGGGGGCAAAAAAATCTAGCGAAAAATAGCCCTTTTTTAGAGTATTCTCCAAAAAGACGTTTTTTTTGATTTTTTTGGTTTATTTTTTTTTTGGAAATTTTTAGGTTTTTAAAAATGATAATAAATTTCCAAAAAAAAAAAAAAAGGGGGTAAAAGTAATTTTTTAAAAATAACATTAATATTATTTAAAATTAAATTATTTTTTTAAATTGTTGATTGATTTGAATTTTTATTAAAATTAATATTATTATATTTTAAATTTTTTTTTTTTTTTTTTTTTTTTTTTTTTTTTTTTTTTTTTTTTTTTTTTTTTTTTTTTTTTTTTTTTTTTTTTTTTTTTTTTTTTTTTTTTTTTTTTTTTTTTTTTTTTTTTTTTTTTTTTTTTTTTTTTTTTTTTTTTTTTTTTTTTTTTTTTTTTTTTTTTTTTTTTTTTTTTTTTTTTTTTTATTATTATTATTATTATTATTATTATTATTATTATTATTATTATTATTATTATTATCTTAATTATTAGTTATATTGCCAAAAAATCTATTATACTGTAATAATAACAATAATAATAATAAGTATAAGTATAATAATAATAATGCTAGTGGTTATATATTGTTATTAGTATTATTATTGTTATTATATCATTATTATTATTTGTACTGTAGTATAATTGCAAAAATAATTATTATAACAGTAATAATTACAGTAATAACGATTACTAATTAAGATATGATTATAAAATTATTAAAAATCGTTATTATTTGTTATTATTATTGTTATTACTATTATTATGATGTGGTGATTAGTATTATTGCAAAAATATATACTATACTCAATGAGGCAATAATAATGATAAGAATTGCATAATGATGATAATAATTGCAATAGATGATAATGATGATGATAATGAGATAATGATGATAATGATGATGATACGATAATAATGATGATAATCTTGATAATGCTGATGTAATAACAGAATGTGTCCATATATGATATAAAAAGGTAAAAGAAAAAAATCCCCAAAAGTCGAAAAAGCGCAAAATCTAGCGAAAATAGCTTTGAGGAGTATACCCAAAATGACGTTTTTCGATTTCTTTGGTGATCTTCCGGCAATTTCTTTAGGGTAATAATGATATATTACTAGGAATTGTATAAATCATAACAATAATGATGAAAAAAGTGAGAATAAGATAAATTTTGATACATTTGAATATTATATATTATATTATATTAGGTATTTATTAATATTATTATTATTATTATTATTATTATTATATTTATTCTATTATTATCATTATATAACTATGATTAATTATTAGTATTATTGCCACAACATATATTATAAACTGTAATAATAAACATAATAATAATAAGGTAGCATAATAATAATAACATGAGTGGTTATAATATGTTATAGTATTATTATTGTTATTATTATCATTAGTATTAATTTGCTACTGGTAGTTCATTGCAAAAATAATATTATAACAGTAAAATTACAGTAATAACGATTTACTATAGATAATGATATAAATAATTATTTATAAATCGTTATTATTGTTATTATTATTGTTATTACTATTATTATGATGTTGTATAGTATTATTGAAAAATATATACGATAACTCCAATGATTGCAAAAAGCTGATAACAATGCAAAAATGATGATAAAATTGCAATAATGATTATAAGATGATGATAATGATGATATATGATGATAATTATGATGATAAACGATAATAAATGATGATAATCTTGATTAATGATGATGATAATAAAGGAATTGTGTCCAGTTAATATAATATAAAAAGGTAAAAGAAAAACATTCCCAAAAGTCGAAAAAGCGGAAAAATCTAGCGAGAATATAGCCTTTTGAGAGGATACTCCAAAATGGGACGTGTTTCGATTTCTTTGGTGATTTTCGGCAATATTAGGGTAATAATGATAATTAAATACTAGCATGTATTAATCATTAACAATAATGATGATAAAAGTGAGAATAAAGAGAATTTTTTGTAACATTTGAATATTATTATGATTATTATTATTTTATTATTATTAGTATATTATTATTCTATTATTATTATATTATCATTATTATTACTATTAGCTTAATTATTAGTATTATTGCCAAAAAAATATATTTAACTGTAATAATAACAATATAATAATAAGTATAATAATAATAATAATAATGCTTAGTGGTATAATATTGTTATAGTATTCTTCTGTTATTATTATCATTATTATTATTGATTCTGTAGTATAATTGCAAAAAATAATTATTTATAACACTAATAATTACAGTAATAACGATACTAATTAGATAATAATAAAATAATTATATAAAAATCGTATTATTGTTATTATTATTGTTATTATATTATTATGATGTGTTATTTAGTATTATTCAAAAAATATATACTATAATCCAAATGATTGCAATAATAAGATAACAATTGCAATAATGTGATAATAATTGCAATAATGATGATAATGAGGATGATAATGATGGATAAGATGATAATGATGCAATGATAACGATAATTATGATGATTAACCTTGATAAGATGATGATAATAACAGGAATTGTGTCCATATATAATATAAAAAAGGTAAAAGAAAAACATTCCCAAAAGTCAAAAAAAGCGGCAAAATCTAGCGAAAATATAAGCCTTTTGAGAGTATACTCCCAAAATGACGTTTTTTTCGATTTCTTGGTGATTCGGCAATTATTAGGGTAATAATGATAATAATTACTAGAATTGTATTAATCATAACAATAATGATGAAAAAGGTGGAGAAAAGAATAAAGAGAATTTTGATAAACATGTGGAATATTATTATTATATTATTATCATTATTATTATTATTATTATTATTATTATTATTATTATTCTTATTATTAGTATATTATTAGCATTATTATCTAATTGATTACTATATCTTAATTATTAGTATATTGCCCAAAAAATTATTATAACTGTATTAATAACAATAATAATAATAAAGTATCATAATAATAATAATAAGCTAGTGGTTATAAATTGTTATGAGTATGATATTGTTATTATTATCATTATTATTATTTGTACTGGTAGGATAATTGCAAAAAAAAATCATTATTATAACAAGTAATAAGACAGTATAACGAACTAATAAGATAATGATATAAAATAATTATATAAAATCGTTATTATTGTTATTATTAGTGTATGTACTATTATTATTGATGTGGTAGTAGATTATGCAAAATATATACTATAAACTCCAAGATTGCAATAATAATGAAAACATTGCAATAATGAGATAATAATTGCAATAATGATGATAATGATGATGATAATGATGAATAATGATGAGATTAATGATAATGATAAGAATAATAATGATAATAATCTGTAGTGATGATTATACTAACCAGGAATTGTGTCCCATATATAATATAAAAAGGTTAAAGAAAAACATCAAAAGTACGAAAAAGCGCAAAATCTAGCGAGATATAGCATTGAGAGGATACTCCAAAATGACGTTTTTTTCGATTTCTTGGTTGATTCGGCACTTATTAGGGTTAATAATGAGAATAATTACTAGAATTGCTATTAATCATAACAATAATGATGATAAAAGTGAGAATAAAGAGAATTTTGATAACATTGAATATTATTATATTATTATTATTATTAGTATATTATTATTATTATTATTTTATTATTATTATATCATATTATTACTATTATCTTAAATTATTAGTATTGATTGCCAAAAAATATATTATAAATGTTAATTAATAACAATAATAATAATAAGTATAATAATAATAATAATAATGATAGGGTTATAATATGTTATTAGAGATATTGTTATTATGATCATTATTATTATTTGTGTGGTAGTATAATTGCAAAAATAAATTATTTATAACAGTACTAATACAGTAATAAAACGATACTAATAAGATAATGATATAAATAATATTATAAAATCGTTATTATTGTTATATGATTGTTATACTAATTATATGAGTGGTATGAGATTATTGCAAAAATATATACTTAACTCCAATGATTGCAATAATAATGATAACAATTGCATAATGATGATAATAATTGACAATAATGATGATATGATGATTGATAATGATGATAATGATGATAATATGATGATAACGATAATAATGATGCTAATCTTGATAATGATGATGATAATAACAGGAATGTGTCCATAATAATATAAAAAAGGTAAAAGAAAAACATTCCCAAAAGTCGACAAAAGCGGCCAAAAAATCTAGCGAAAATAGCCTTTGAGAGTTATACTCCACAAATGAGGTTTTTTCGATTTCTTTGGGGATCGGCAATTATTAGGGTAATAATGATAACTAATACTAGAATTGTATTAATCATAACAAAATGATGATTAAAAGTGAGAATAAAGAGAATTTTGATAACAATTTCGAATATTATATTATTATTATTATGATGATTATTATTATGATTATATTATTATATTAGTATTATTATTATATGATTATTATTATTATTATCATTATTATACCTATTATCTTAATATTATTATTATCCCAAAAAATATATTATAACTGTAATATAACAATAATAAATAATAAGTATAATAATAATAATAATAAGCTAGTGGTTATACTAATATGTTATAGTATTATTATTGTTTATTATTATCATATATATTTGTACTGTAGGTATATTGCAAAAATAAATAATTATAACAGTAATAAATTACAGTTAATAACGATACTAATTAAGATAATGATATAAAAATTATTATTAAAATGTTATTATTGTTATTATTATTGTTATTAATATTATATTGATGGTGGTTATTAGTATTATTGAAAATAGATTACTATAACTCCAATGATTGCAATAATAATGATAACAATTGCAATAATGATGATAATAATGCAATAATGATGATAATGATATGATAATGATGATTGATGATGATGATGATGATGATAACGATAATAATGATGATATCTGATAATGATGATGATAATAACAGGAATGTGTCCATATATAATATAAAAAAGGTAAAAGAAAAATTCACAAAGTCCCCCCCCCCCCCCCCCCTGTGAAACAGCGGCAAAATCTAGCGAAAATATTAGCCTTTTGAGAGTATAACTCAAAATGACGTTTTTTCGATTTCTCTGGTGATTTCGGCAATTATTAGGGTAATAATGATAAAATTACTAGAGTGTATAATCATAACAATAATGAGATAAAGTGAGAATAAAGAGAATTTTGATAACATTTGAATATTATTATATTATATTATTATTATTATTATTATTATTAGTATATTATTATTATTATTATTATTATTATTTTATAATTATTATTTCACTTAACTACTTTATCTTAATTATAGTATTATGCCAAAAATATATTATAACTGTAATAATAACAATAATAAAATAAGTATAATAATAATAATAATAATGGCTATGGTTATATATGTTATGAGATAATTATTATTGTTATTATCATCATTATTAATTTTACTGGTAGTATATAATGCAAAATGAATTATTTTATAACGTAATAATTACAGTAATACGATACTAATTAAGATAATGATATAAATATTATAAAAATCGTTATTATTGTATTATTAGTTTATACTATATATGATGTGGTTATTAGTATTATTGCAAAAATATATACTATAACTCCAATGATGCAATAATAATGATAACAATTGCACTAATGGATGAATAATAATTGAAATAATGATTGATTAATGATGTTGATAATGAGGATAATGATGATCATGATGATGATAACGATAAATAATGATGATAACTTGAATAATGATGATGATAATAACAGGAATGGTGTCCAATCCTAATATAAAAAAAGTAAAAGAAAAACATTACCAAAAAATCGAAAAAAGCGACAAAATCTAGGCGAAATATAGCCTTTGAGAGTATACCAAAATGACCCGTTTTTTCGATATTTCTTTGGTGATTTCGGCCATTATTAGCGTAATAATGATACTAAGTACTAGAGTTATTAATCCTAACAATAATGATGAGAAAAGTAGAATAAAGCGAATTTTGAGAACATTTGAATATATTATTATTATTATTATTATTATTATATTATTATTATTATTATTATTATTATATGAGTATTATTCATTATCATGATTATACTATTATTCGGAATTATTAGATTATTGCCAAAAATATAGTATAACTGTATAATAACAATAATAAATAATAGTATATTAATAATAATAATAATGCTAGTGGTATAATATGTTATTAGATTATTATTGTATTATTATATTATTATTATGTACTGGTAGTATAATTGAAAAATAATTATTATAACAGTAAATAATCAGTAATAACACGATATAATTAAGAATGATAGAAATAATTTATTATTCAAAACGTATTATTGTTATGATTATTGGTATACTATATTATTGGATTGGGGTTATTAGTATTATTGCAAAAAATATATACTATAACTCCAATGATTGCAAAATAATGATAACAATGGCAATAATGATGATAATAATTGCAATAATGGAGGATAATGATGATGATAATGATGATAATGAGATAATGATGATGATAACGATAATAATGATGATAATCTTGATAATGATGAAGATAATAACAGGAATAGTGTCCATATATAAGATAAAAAAGGTAAAAGAAAAACCTTCCAAAGTCGAAAAAGCGGCAAAAAGTCTAGCGAACTATAGCCTTTGAGGAGTATACTCCAAAATGAAGTTTGCGTTTCTTGGTGATTTCGGCAATTATTAGGGTAATACTGATATATACTAGAATTGTATTAATCATCACAATAATGATGATAAAAGTGAGAAAAAGAGAATTGTTGATAACATTTGAAATTATTATATATTATTATTATTATATATTATTATTATTATATTATTATTATTATTTAGTATTATTCTGATTATATTATCATTATTTATTACGATTATTCTTAAATTATTAGGATATTGCAAAAAAATATATTTATAACTGTAATAATAACAATAATAATAAATAAGTATAATAATAATAATAATAATGCTAGTGGTTTATATTGTTATAGCTATTATTGTTATTATTATCATTATTATTATTGTACTGGTAGTATAATTGCAAAAATAATTATTAATAACAGTATAAAAATTACAGTACATAACGATACTAATTTAAGATAATGATATAAATAATATATAAAATCGTTATTATTGTTAATATTGTTTTATTAAGTATTATTATGAGTGGTTATTAGTATTATTGCAAAAAAAAAATATATACTATAACTCAATGATTGGCAATAATAATGCAACAATGCAATAATGATTGATAATAATGCAATAATGATGATAATGATGATGATAAGATGATAATGATGAAATGATGATGATAACGATAAGTAATGATGATAATCTTGATAATGGATGGATGATAATAACAGGAATGTGTCATAATAATATAAAAAGTAAAAGAAAAACATTCCCCAAAGTGAAAAGCGGCAAAATCTAGCGAAATATAGCCTTTTGAGAGTATACTCAAAAATGACGTTTTTCGATTTCTTTGGTGATTTCGGCAATCTAGGGTAATAATGATAATATTACTAGAATTGTATTAATCATGAACCAATAATGATGATAAAAGTGAGAATAAAGGAATTTTGATAGCATTTGAATATTATATATTATTATAATCATTTATTATTATTAGGATATATTATATTATATTATTTTATTATTATTATTATCATTATATTACTATTATCTTAATTATTAGTCTATTGCCAAAAAATATATTATAACTGTAATAATAACAATAATAATAAAAGTAGAATAATAATAATAATAATGCTAGGGGATAATATTGTTATTAGTATTATTATGTTAGAGTATCATTATTATTATTTGGACTGGTAGTATAATTGCAAAATTAATTATTATAACAGTAATAATTACAGTAATAACGATACTAATTAAGAAAGGATATAAATAAATTATTATAAAAATCGTTATTATTGTGATTATTATTGTGATTACTATTATTATTGACTGGGTTATAGTATATTGCAAAAATATATACTATAACTCCAATGATTGCAATTAATAATGATAACAATGCAATAATGATGAAATAATTCGCAATAATGATGATTAATGATGATGATAATGATGGATAATGATGATAATTGATGATGATAACGGTAATAATGAGGATAATCTTGATAATGAGATGATAATAACAGGAATTGTCGTCCATTATAATAGAAAAAAGTAAAAGAAAAATTCCAAAAAGTCAAAAAAGCGGCAAAATCAAGCCAAATAATAGCCATGTGAGAGTATACGCCAAAATGGAGTTTTTTCGATTTCTTTGGTGATTTCGCAAATTATTAGGGAATAATGATAATAATACTAGAAGTTATTAATCATAACAATAATGATAAAAGTGAGAAATAAGAGAATTTGATATAAACATTTGAAGATTATTATATTATTATTATTATTCTTATTATTATTATTATAATTATTATTATTTATATTATCATTATTATACTATATCTATTATTTTAGTATTATTGCCAAAAATATATTATAACTGTAAGTAATAACAATAGAATTAAAAGTATATAAAATAATAATAAGACTAGTGGTGAAAAGGTTATTAGTATTATTATTCGTTATGATTATCATTATTATTATTTGTATGGTAGTATAATGCAAAAATAAGTATATAACAGTAATAATACAGTAATAACGATTACTAATTAAGAACTGATATAAATAATTATCATAAAATCGTATTATGTTATTATATTGTTAACTATTATTATATGTGCGGTATAGATTATGCAAAAATATATACTATACCAATGATTGCAATAATAATGATAACAATTACAATAATGATGATTAATAAATTGCAATAAATGATGATAATGATGATGATAATGATGATAATGATGATAATGATGATGATAACGATAATAATGATGATATCTTGATAATGATGATGATAATAACAGAATTGTCTGTCCAATATAATATAAAAAAGTAAAAGAAAAACATCTCCCAAAAAGTCGAAAAAGCGGCAAATCTAGCGAAATATAGCCTTTGAGAGTATACTCCAAAATGACGTTTTTTCGATTTCTTTGGTGATGAATTTCGGCCCAGTATTAGGTAATAATGATAATAATTACTTAGAATTGTATTAATCATAAAATAAATGATGATAAAAGGAGAATACAGAGAATTTTGATAACATTTGAATATTATTATTATTATTATATTATATTATTATTATTATTATTATTATTATTATATTAATTATTATGATTTCATTATGATTATTAGTCATTATTATTACTATTATCTTTAATTATTAGTATTATTGCCAAAAAATATATTATAACTGTAATAATAACAATAATAATACTAAGTATAATAATAATAATAATATGCTAGTGGTTAAATATGTATAGTATTTTATTTTATTATTATCATTATTATGATTTTGTGTAGGTAGTATAATTGCAAAATAATTAGTATAACAGTAATAATTACAGTAAAACGATACGAAGTAAGATAATGATATAAATAATTATTAAAAATCGTTCTTATGTTATTATTATTGTTATTACTATTATTATGATGTGGTTATATATTATTGCAAAAATTATATACTATAACTCCAATGATTGCAATAATAATGATAACAATTGCAATAAGATGAATAATTAAATTGCAATAATGATGATAATGATGAGATAATGATGATAATGATGATAAGTGATGATGATAACGATAATAATGATGATAATCCTTGAAATTGATGATGATAATAACAGGAATTGTGTCCATATAGATATAAAAAAGGTAAAAGAAAACATTCCCAAAAGTCGAAAAAAGCGGCAAAAATCTAGCGAAATATAGCCTTTTGAGAGTATACTCCAAAATGACGTTTTTTCGATTCTTTGGTGATTCGGCAATTGTATTAGGGAATAAATGATGAATAATTATAGAATTGTAGTAATCAGAACAATAATTGATGATAAAGGAGAATAAAGAGGGAATTTTATAACATTGAATATTATATTATTAGGATTATTATTTTATTAGTTATTATTATTATTATTATTATTATTATTATTATACTATTATCTTAATTATAGTATTATTGCCAAAAAAATATATTATAACTGTAATAATAAACCAATATAATAATAAGTAGATAAATAATAATAATAATGCTAGTGGTTATGAATATTGTTCTAGTATTATTATTGTTATTATTATCATTATTATTATTGTACTGGTAGTATAATTGCAAAATAATTATTATAACAGAATAAATACAGTAAAACGATACTATAAGATAATGATATAAATAATTATATAAAACGTAATTATTGTTATTATTATTGTTATACTATATTATTGAATGTGGTTATTAGTATTATTGCCAAACAAATATATACTATAACTCCAATGATTCAATAATAATGTAAACAATGCAATATGATGCTAATAATTGCAATAATGGATGATAATGATGATGTAATGGATGATAATGATGATAATGATGAGATAACGATAATAATGATGTAATCTGGTAATGATGGATGGATATAACAGGAATTGTGTCCTATATATAAATAAAAAAAGGTAAAAGAAAACATTCCCAAAGCGAAAAGCGGCAAAACTAGACGAAAATAGCCTTTTGAGCGTATACTCCAAAAATGACGTTTTTTCGATTCTTTGTGATTTCGGCAATTATTAGGGAAATAATGAAAATAATTAACTAGAATATTGATAATAAACAAATAATGAGGCATAAAAGTGAGAATAAAGAGAATTTTGCTAACATTTGAATAGTATTATTATATGATTATTATTATTATTATTACTATTATTATTACTATTATTATTATTATTATATTTAATTATTATTTATTATCATTATTATTACTATTATCTTAAAATTAGTATATGCAAACAATATATATACTGTAATAATAACAATAATAAATAATAACTTATCATAAAAAATAATAATAATGCTAGTGGTTATAATATTGTTATTAGTATTATTATTGTTATTATATCATTATTATTCTTTGTACTGTAGTAGTATAATTGCAAAAATAATTAAGTATAACCAGTAATTAATACAGTAATAACGATACTAATTAAGATAATGATTATAAAATAATATATAAAATCGTAGTATTGTGTTATTAATTATTGTTATTACTATTATTATTGATGTGGTTATTAGTATTATTGCAAAAATATATACTATAACTCCAATGATTGCAAAATAATGATAACAATTGCAATAATGATGAAATAATTGCAATAATGATGATAATGATGAGATAAATGTATGATAATGATGATAATTATGATGAAACGATAATTAATGATGATAATCTTGATAATGATGATGAAATAAAGGAATTGTGGTCCATATTATAATATAAAAAAGGTAAAAGGAAAAACATTCCAAAAGTCGAAAAAGCGGCAAATCTAGCGAAATATAGCCTTTGAGAGATATCCAAAATGACGTTTTTTCGATTTCTTGGGATTTCGGCAAGTTATTAGGGTAATAATGATAATAATACAGAATTGTATTTAATATAACAATAATGATGATAAAAGTGAGACTAAAGAGCATTTGATAACATTTGAATCTTATTATTATATGATTATATTATTATTATATTATTATTATTATTATTATTAGTATTATTTATATTATTATTATTATTATCATTATTATTACTATTATCTTAATTATTAGTTTATTGCCAACCAATATATATAACTGTAATAATACAATAATAATAATAAGTATAATAATAATAATAATAATGCTAGTGGTTCTAATATTGTTATTAGTATTTATTAGTGTTATGTATTTCTTTATTATATTGTGTACTGTAGTTATTGCAAAAAATAAATATGTTTATAACAGTAATAATTACAGTAATAACGATGTACTAATTAAGATAATGATATAAATAAGTATATAAAAAATCGTTATTATGTTATATTATTGTTTAGTACTATTTATATGAGTGGTTATTAGTATTATGCAAAAATATATACTATAACTCCAATGATTGCAATAATAATGATTAACAATTGCAATAAATGATGATAATAATTGCAATATGATGATAATGTATGATGACTAATGATGATAATGATGATAATGATGATGATAAACGATAATAATGATGGATAACTGATAAATACTGATGATAATAACAGGAATTGTGTCCATATATAATATAAAAAGGACAAGAAAAACATTCCCAAAAGTCGAAAAAGAGGCCAAATCTAGCGAAAATGCCTTTTTGGAGAGTAACTCCAAAATGACGTTTTTCGATTCTTTGGTGATTTCGGCAATTATTAGGGGTAATAATGATAAAATTACGTAGAATTGTATTAATCTAACAATAATGATGATAAAAGTGAGAATAAAGAGAATTTGATAAACATTTGAATCTTATTATTATTATATTATGACTATTATTATTATATTATTATTATTATTATTATATATTATTATTATCGTATATTATCATTATATTACTATTATCTTAATTATTAGTATATTGCCAAAAAATATATTATAACTGTAATAATAACACTAAATAATAATAAGTATAATAATAATAATAATAATGCTAGTGGTTATATATTGTTATTAGTATGATTATTGTTATTAGGATCATTTTATATTTTGTAATTGTAGTATAATTGCAAAAATAATATCATAACAGTAATAATACAGTAATAACGATACAATTAGATAATGAGATAAATTACTTATTATTAAAATCGTTATTAATTGTTATTATTATTGTTATTACGCTTAGGAATTGATGTGGTATTAGTATTATTGCAAAAAATATATACTATACCCAATTATTGCAATAATAATGATAACAAATTGCAATAATGATGATAATAATTGCAATAATGCGATAATGATGATGATAATGATGATAATGGATAATGATGATTATAACGAATAATAATGATGATAATTCTTGATAATGATGATGATAATAACAGGAATGGGCCATATATAATATAAAAAAGGTAAAGAAAAAACATTCCCAAACAGGAAAAAAGCGGTAAAATCTAGCGAACTCATAGCCTTTTGAGAGTATACTCCAAAATGGACGTTTTTTCGAATTTTCTTTGTGGATTTTCGCAATTATTAGGGTAAAATGATAATAATACTAGGAATTGTATTAATCATATACAATAATGATGATAAAAGTGGAGAATAAAGAGAATTTTGATAAACATTTGATAGTATATTATTATTATTATATTATTATTATTATTATTATTTATTATTATATATTATTATTATTATTATTTTATTATTAATTCTCGATTCTTATTACTATATCTAATTATTAGTATTGATTGCCAAAAAAATATATTTAAACTGTAATAATAACAATAATAATAATAAAGTATAATAATAATATAATTAATGCTAGTGGTTATAATATGTTATTAGTCGTATTATTGTTATTATTATTCATTATTATATTTGTATGGTAGTATAATGCAAAAATAATTATTATAACAGTTAATAATTACATAATAACGATACTAATTAAGCATAATGATATAAAAATTATTATAAAACGTTATCATGTATTATATTGTATTACTATTATTATTGATGTGGTTATTAGTATTATGCAAAAATATATACTATAACTCCAATGATTGCCAATAATAATGATAACAATTGCAATAATGATGATAATAATTGCAATATGATGATAGATGATGATGATAATGATGATAATGATGATAAGGATGATGATACGATATATGATGATAATCGATAATGATGATGATAATAAACAGGAATTGGCCATATATAATATAAAAAAAGGTGGTAAAAAGAAAAACATTTCCAAAGTCGACAAAAGCGGCAAAATCTAGCGAAATATAGCCTTTTGAGAGTATACTCCAAAATGACGTTTTTTTCGATTTCTTTGGTGATTGGCATTATAGGGTAATAATGATAATAAATTACCAAGAATTGATTAATCATAACAATAATGATGATAAAAGTGGAATAAAGAGAATTTTGATACACATTTGAATATTATTATTATTATTATTATTATTATTTATTATTGATTATTAATTCTTATTATTATTATTATTATATTATTATTATTATTATTATTATTATTAATTATCATTATTATTACTATTATCTAATTATTCGTAAGATTGCCAAAAAATATATTATAACTGTAATAATAAACAATAATAATAATAAAATAATAATAATAATAATAAATGCGAGTGGTTTCTAATATTGTTAGTGGTATTATTATTGTTATTATTATCATATTATTATTTGTACTGGTAGTATATTGCAAAAATAATTATATAACAGTAATTCATACAGTTATAACGATACTATTAAGATAATGATATAAATAGTATTAAAATCGTTTATTATTGTTATTTTATTGTTATACTATTATTATTGATGTGGTTATTAGTATTATTGAAAAATATATACTATAACTCAAATGATTGCAATAATAATGATAAACAATGCAATAATGATGATAATATTGCAATAATGATGATAATGATGATGATAAATTGATGATGATGATGATACATGATGATGATAACGATAATAAATGATGATAATCTTGATAATTTGTGATGAGGATCATAAACAGGGAATTGTGTCCATGTATAATATAAAAAAGGAAAAGAAAAACTTCCAAAAGGGAAAAAGCGGCAAAATCTAGGACATTATAGCCTTTTGAGAGTATACTCCAAAATGAAGTTTTTTTCGATTCTTTGGTGATTTCGGCAATTATTAGGGTAATAATGATAATAATTACTAGATTGTATGTAATCATAACAATAATGATGATAAAGTGAGAATTAAAGAGAATTTTGATAAACATTTGAATATTATATTATTATGATTATTATATTATTATTATTATATTATTATATTATATTATTATTATTATTATATTATATTATTATACATTATTATTACTATTATCTTATTATTAGTATTATTGCCAAAAAATATATTATAACTGTAATAATAACAAATAATAATAATAAGTATAATAATAATAATAATCAGCTAGTGGTTAAATATTGTTATTAGTATCTTATTGTTATTATTATCATTATTATTATTGCTACTGGTAGTATAATTGCAAAAAAAAAAAATAATTATTTAACAGTAATAATTACAGTAAATAACGATACTAAATTAAGATAATGATATAAATAATTATTATAAAATCGTTATTATTCGTTATTATTATTGTTATTACTATTATTATTGATGTGGTTATTAGTATTATTTGCAAAAATAATACAATAACTCCAATGATGGCAATAATAATGAAACAATTGCAATAATGATGTATATAATTGCAATATAATGATGATAATGATGATGATAATGATGATAAGGATGATGATAACGTTAATAATGATGATAATCTTGATATGATGAGATACTAACAGGAATTGTGTCCATATATAATATAAAAAATGTAAAAGAAAAACATTCCCAAAAGTCGAAAAAGCGCAAAATCTAGCGAATATAGCCTTTTGAGATTACTCAAAAATGCGTTTTTTTTTTTCGATTTCTTGGTGATTCGCAATTATTAGGGTAAATAATGATAATAATAAACAGGGGATTATTAATCATAACAATAATGGTGAAAAAGTGAGAATAAAGAGAAATTTGATAACATTGGAATATTATTATTATTATTATATTATTATTATATTATTATAGTATATTATTATTATTATTATTATTATTTATATTTCTATTATTATTATTATAATATTCATTATGATTACATTATCTTAATTATTAGTATTATTGCCAAAAAATATATTATAACTGTAATAATAACAAAATAATATAAGTATAGTAATAATAATAATATGTAGTGGGTTATAATATTGTTATTAGTAATTATTATGTTATTAGATCATCTATTATATTGTACTGTAGTATAATGCAAAAAATAAATTATTATAACAGTACTAATACAGTAAATAACGATAACTAATGAAGATAAGGATATAAATAATTATTATAATGTTATTATTGTTATGTTGTATTATTGTTATTTACTATTATTATTGATGTGGTTTATTAGGATTATTGCAAAATATATACTATAAACCTCCAATGATTGCAATAATAATGTATAAAAAATTGCAATAATGATGATTAATAATTGCAATAATGTATGTAATGATGATTGATATGATGATAATGAATGATGATAACGATAATAATGATGAAATCTTTGATAATGATGATGATAATAACATGAATTGGTGTCATAGATAATATAAAAAGGTAAAAGAAAAAAACATTCCCAAAAAGTCGAAAAAGCGGCAAAATCTAGCGAAATATAGCCTTTTGAGAGTATACTCCAAAAATGACTTTTCGATTTCTTTGGTGATTTCGGCAATTATTAGGGTAATAATATTATAATTACTAGAATTTTATTAATCATAACAATAATGATGATAAAAGTAGAATAAAGAATTTTGATAAAGATTTGAATATTATGATATATTTATGATTATTATTATATCTATTAGTATTATTATTATGATTATAATTATATTATTATTAGTATTAATATATCATTATATTCTATTATCTTAATATTAGATATGCCAAAAAAATCTTATTATAACTGTAATAATAACAATACATAATAATAGTATAATACTAAATAATAATAATGCTAGTGGTTATAATATTGTTTATTCGTATTATATTGTTTTATTATCATTATTTAATATTTGTACTGGTAGTATAATGCCAAAAATAATTATTATAAACAGTAATAATTACAGTAATAACGATAATAATTAAGATTAATGATATAAAATTAATATTATAAATCGTTATTATTGTTATTATTATTGTTATTACATTATTATGATGGGTTATAGTATTATGCAAAATATATACTATAACTCCAATGATTGCAAATACTAATGATACATGCAATAATGATGATAATAATTGAATAATGATGATAATGATGAGATAATGATGATAATGATGATAATTGATGATGATAATAACGATAATAATGATGATAATCTGATAATGATGATGATAATAACAGGATGTGTCCATATATCAATATGAAAAAGGATAAAAGAAAAACATTCCCAAAAGTCGAAAAAAAAAGCGGCAAACTAGCGAAATATAGCCTTTTGAGAGATACTCCAAATGGACGTTTTTCGATTTCTTTGGTGATTCGGCAATATTAGGGTAATAATGATTAATAATTACTAGGAATTGTAATTAATCATAACAATAATGATGATAAAAGTGAGAATAAAGAGAATTTTGATAAACATTGATATATTATTATATTATTATTATATTATTATTATATATTAGTATATTATTTATTATTATTAATGATTTTATATTCTCATTATTATTTTACTATTATCTTAATATTAGATTATTTGCAAAAAATATATTTATACTGTAATAATACAATAAAATAATAAAGTATAATAATATAATAATAATGCTAGTGGTTATAATATTTGTTATTAGTATTATTAATTGTTATTATTATCATTATTATTATTTTACTGGTAGTATAATTGCAAAAATATTATTATAACAGAATAATTAGAGTAATAACGTACTAATTAAGATAATGATATAATAATTATTATAAAATCGTTATATTGTTTAGTATTATTGTTATACAGTATTATTGATGTGGTATTAGTATTATGCAAAAAATATATACTATAACTCCAATATGCAAAATAATTTGATAACAATTGCAATAATGATGGATAATAATTAAATAATGATGATAATGATGATGATAATGATGATAATGAGTGATAAAGATGATGATAAACGATAATAATGATGATAATCTTGATATGATCATGATAATAACAGAAATTGTGTCCAGATATAATAAAAAAGGTAAAAGTAAAAGAAAAAACATTCCAAAAGTCAAAAAAGCGGCAAAATCCAGCGAAATATAGCCTTTGAGAGTATCTCCAAAATGACGTTTTTTTTTCGTTCTTTGGTGATTTCGGCAATTATTAGGGTAATAATGATAATAATTACTAGGAAATGTATTAATCATAACAATAATGATGATAAAAGTGAGAATAAAGAGAATTTTGATAAATTTGAATATTTATTATTCTTATTATTTATATTATTATTATTATTATTATTATTATTATTATTTATTAGTATTATTATTATCCATTATGATACTATCTCTTATTATTAGTATTATTGCAAAAAAATAATTATAAAATTTAATAATAACAATAATAATAATAAGTATAATAATAATAATAATAATGATAGTGGTTATAATATGTATTAGTATTATTATTGTGATTTATTAGTATGATTATTATTTGTAACTGGTAGTATAATGCAAAAATATTATTATAAAACAGTAATAATTACAGTAATAACGATACTAATTAGATAATGATATAAATAATTATTATAAAATCGTTATCTTGTATATTATTGTTATTACTATTATTATTGATGCTGGTTATTAGTATTAGTGCCAAAAATATATACTATACTCCAATGATTGCAATATAATGATAACAATTGCAAATAATGTGATAATAATTGACAATACTGATGATAATGATGATGTAATGATGATAATGAGATAATGATGATGATAAACGATAATAATGATGCTAATCTTGATAATGATGATGATAATAACAGGAAATTGTGTCCAGATATAATATAAAAAATGGTAAAAGAAAAAAACATTCCCAAAAGTCGAAAAAGCGTCAAAATCTAGCGAAATCTAGCATTTTGAGAGTATACTCCAAAATGACGGTTTTTCGATTTCTTTGGTGATTTCGGCAATTATTAGGGTATAATGATAATAATTACTAGAATTGTATTAACATAAACAATAATGATGATTAAAAAGTGAGAATAAAGAGAATTTTGATAACATTGAAATATTATTATATTTATTATATAGTATTATTATTATAATTATATTATTATTATTATTATTATTATTATTATTATGATTATTATCATATTTACTATTATCTAATTATTAGTATTATGCCACAAATATATTATAACTGTAATAATAACAATAATAATAATAAGTATAAGATAATAATAAAATGCTAGTGGTTATAATATTGTATTAGTATATATTGTTATTAATATCATATTATTATTGTACTGGTGTATAATTTCAAAAATAATTATTAAACAGTAATAATACAGTAATAACTATTACTAATTAAGATAATGATATAAATAATATTATTAAATCGTGATTATGTTATTATTCTGTTTATTACTATTATTATTGATGTGGTTCTAAGTATTATTGCAAAAATATATACTATAACTCAATGAGTCAATAATAAGATAACAATTCGCAATAATGATGGATAATAATTGCAATAAATGAGATAATGATGATGATAATTGATGATAATGGATGATCGCGAACGATAATAATGATGATATCGGATATGAGGTGTAATAACAGGAATTGTGCCATATATAATATAAAAAAGGTAAAGAAAAACATTCCCAAAAGTGAAAAGCGGCCAAAATCTAGCGAAATATAGCCTTTTGGAGAGTATACGCCAAAAGACGTTTTTCGATTTCTTTGGTGATTTCGGGCAATTAATGGGTATAATGATAATAATACTCGAATTGTATTAATCATTATAAACAATAATGATAGAGAAAAAAGTGAGAATAAGAATAAAGAGAATTTGGATAACATTATAATTGGAATATTATATTATTATTATTATTATTATTAGTATATTATTATTATTATTATTATTAATTATTATCATTATATTACTATTATCTTAATTATTAGTATTATTGGCAAAAATAATATAACTGTATAATAATAATAATAATAATAAGTTATAATAATAATAATAATAATGATAGTGGTTATAATATTGTTATTAGTAGTATTATTGTTATTATTATCATATTATTATTGTACTGTAGTATAATGCAAAAATAATAATTATAACAGTAATAATTACAGTAATAACGATACTAATAAGATAATGATATAAAATAAGTATTATAAAATCGTATTATTGTTATTATTATTGTTTATTATATTATATTGATTGGTTATTAGTATTATTGCCAAACATATATACTATACTCCACTGATGCAATAATAATGATAACAATGCAATAATGATGATAATATTGCAATAAGATGATTTAGATGCTGATAATGATGATAATGAGATTAATGATGATGATAACGATAATAAAGATGATAATCTTGATATGATGATGATTAATAACAGGATTGTGTCCATATATAATATAAAAAGTAAAAGAAAAACATCCCAAAAGTCGAAAAAGCCCCGGCAAAATCTAGCGAAATATAGCCTTTGAGAGGTATACTTCCAAAATGAGTTTTTCGATTTCTTTGGTGATTTCGGCAATTATTAGGGTTACAAATGATAATATATACTAGAATTGTATTAATCATAACAATAATGATGATAAAAGTGAGGATAAAGAGAGTTTGATAACATTTGAATATTATTATAATTATTAGATATTATGATTATTCTTATATTTTTATTATTATGTGATTATTATTATTATTATTATTATATTATCATTATTATGGACTATTATCTTATATTATTAGTATATTGCCAAAAAATATAGTAAACTGCTAATAATAACAATAAAATAATAAGTATAATAAATAATAATAATAATGCTAGTGGTTATAATATTGTTAGTAGTATTATTATTGTTATTATTATCATTATTATTATTTGTACGGTAGTATAATTTGCAAAAATAATTATTATAACAAGTTTAATAATTACAGTAATAACGATATAATTAGATAATGATATAAATAAATTATTATAAAACGTTATTATTGTTATTATTATTGTTATTACTATTATATTGATTGGGTTATAGTATTATTGCAAAAATATATACTATAACATCCAATGATGCAATAATAATAATAACAATTGCAATAATGTGTAATAATTGCAAGATAATGATGATAATGATGATGATAATGATGATAATGATGATAATGAGATGTAACGATAATAAATGATGATAATCTTGATAATGATGATGATAATAACAGAATTGTGTCCAATTATAATATAAAAAGGTAAAAGAAAAACATTCCCAAGGTCGAAAAAGCGGCAAAATCTAGCGAAATATCGCCTTGAGAGGTATATCCAAAAATGACGATTTTTCGATTTCTTTGGTGATTCGGCAATATTAGGGTAATAATGATAAAATTACAAGAATTGTATTAATCATAACAATAATGAGATTAAAAGTGAGAATAAAGGGAATTGATAACATTTGAATATTATTTATTATATTATTATATTATTATTATATTATTATCATTATTAGGATTATTATTATTATTAGTATTATTATTATTATCATTATTATTACTATTATCTTAATTATTAGTATCATTGCCAAAAAATATATTTATAACTGTAATAATAAACAATAATAATAATAAGTATAATAATAATAACTATATGCTAGTGGTTATAATAGTGTTATAGTATTATTATTGTTATATTATCATTATTATATTTTGTTTACTGGTAGTATAATTGCAAAAAAAATTATTATAACAGTAATAATACAGTAATAACGATACTAATTAGATATGATATAAATAATGATTATAAACGCGTATTCTTGTTATAGTATTGTTATTAATATTATTATTGATGTGGTTATAGTTAATTATTGCAAAAATATACTTATAACTCCAATGATTGCAATAATAATGATAAACATGCAAATAATGATGATTTATGGCAAAATGATATAATGCGATTGATATGATGATAATGATGATAATGATGATGATAACGATAAATGATGATAATCATTGATAATGAGATGATAATAACAGGAATTGTGTCATATATTATAATATAAAAAAGGTAAAAAGAAACAACATTCCCAAAAGTCCCGAAAAAAAGCGGCAAAAATCTAGCGAAATATAGCCTTGAGGTAGACGCCAAAATGACGTTTTTTTCGATTTCTTTGGTATTTCGGCAATTATTAGGGTTAATAATGAAATAATACTAGAATTGTATAACATAACAATAATGATTGATAAAAGTGGAATAAAGAGAATTTGATACCATTTGAATATTAGTATTATGTAGATGATATATTATTATTTGATATTATTATTATTATTATTATTTATTATATTATTATTATATTATTATTATATCATATTATTACTATTATCTTAATTGTCATTAGTATAATGCCAACAAATATATTAGAAACTGTAATAAAGAACAATAATAATAATAAGTATAATAAATAATAATATATTGCTAGTGGTATAATATGTTATTAGTATATTAGTGTTATATATCATTATTATTATTGGGACTGGTAGTATAATGCAAAATAAATTATTATAACAAGTAATAATTCAGTAATAAACGATTATATTAAGATAATGATATAAATAATAGTATAAAATCGTTATAATTGTTATAGTATTGTATTTACATATTATATTGATGTGGTTATTAGTCTTATGCAAAAAAATATAATACTATAACTCCAATGATGCAATAATAATGATAACAATTGCAATAATGATGATAATAATTGCAATAATGATGATAAATGATGATGATAATGATGATAATGAGCTAATGATGATGATAACGATAATAATGATGATAATCTTGATAATGATGTGATGTAATAAACAGAATTGTGCCATATATAATATAAAAAGGTAAAAAGAAAAACATTCCAAAAGTCGAAAAAAGCGGCAAACTAGCGAAATATAGCCTTTTGAGAGTATACTCCAAAATGGACGTTTTCGATTTCTTTGTGATTCGGCAATTATTAGGGTATAATGATAAAATATAGAATTGTATAATCATAACAATACTGATGATAAAAGTGAGAAATAAAGAGAATTTGATAACATTGAATTATTAGTATTATTTTTATTATTATTATATTATTATTATATTAGTATTAGGATGATTATATGATTATTATTATTATTATTTTATCAATATTATTACTATTATCTTAATTATTAGTATTATTGCCAAAAAAAATATATTATAAACTGTAATAAACAATAAAATACTAAGTATAATATACTAATGAAAAATGTAGTGGTTATAATATTGTATTATGATTATTATGTATTATTATCATTATATTATTTGTACTGGTAGTATATTGCAAAAATAATATTATACACAGTAATAATACAGTAATAACGATACTAATTAAGATAAGATATAATAATATTATAAAATAGTTATTATTGTTATTATGTTGTATTACTATATTAATGATGTGGTTATTAGTATTATGCACAAATATATACTATCACTTCCATGATTGCAATAATAATGATAAACAATTGCAATAATGATGATAATAATTGCACTAATGATGATAATGATGATGATAATGAGGATAATGATGATAATGGATGATGATAACGATAATAATGATGATTCTGATAATGATGATGATAATAACAGGACTTTGTCATATATAATTATAAAAAAAGGTAAAAGAAAAAACATTCCCAAAAGTCGGAAAAAGCGGCCAAAATCTAGCGAAATATAGCCTTTGAGAGTATACCCAAAATGACGTTTTTTTTCGATTTCTTGGTGATGTCGGCAATTATAGGCAATAATGATAAAATCTAATAGAATTGTAGTAATCATAACAATAATGATGATAAAGTGAGAATAAAGAGAATTGTGATAACATTGAATATATTATTATTATTATTATTATTTATCTATATACATTTATTATTATTATTATTATTATTATTATTATCATTAGTATGTATATTATCTAATTATTAGTATTTTCCAAAAAATAATTATAACTGTAAAATAACAATAATAATAATAAGTATAATAATAATAATAATAATGCTAGTGGTTATAATAGTGTTATTAGTATTATTATGGTATGATTATCATTAGTATTATTTCTTACTGTGTAGTATAATGCAAAATAATATTATAACAGTAATAATACAGTAATACGATACTAATTAAGATAAGATATAAATAATTATTATAAAATTCGTTATTATTGTTATTATTATTGTTAGTACATATTATTGATGTGGTATTAGTATTATTGCAAAAATATATACTACTAACTCAATGATGCAATAATAAATGATAACAATTGCAATATGATGATAATAATGCAAAGAATGATGATTAAATGATGATGATAATGATGATAATGATGATAATGATGTATGATAACGATAATATGATGATAAATCTTGATAATGATGAGGATAATAACAGGAATTTGTGTACATAATATATAAAAAAGGTAAAGAAAAATATTCCAAAAGGTCGCAAAAAGCGGCAAAATCTAGCGAATATATAGCCTTTTGACGAGTATACTCCAAAATGAAGTTTTCGATTTCTTGGTGATTTCGGCAATTATTAGGGTAATAATGATAAAATACTAGAATGTATTAATCATAAACAATAATGATGATAAAAGTGAGAATAAAGAGAATTTTGATAACATTTGAATATTAATTATTATTATTATATTATATTATTATTATTATTATTATTATTATTATTTATTATTATTATTATTATTATTATGATATTATCATTATTATACTATTCTCTTAAATTATTAGATTATGCAAAAAAATATATTATAACTGTAATTAATAAACAATATAATTAATTAAGTATAATAATAAATAATAATGCTAGTGGTTATAATATGTTATTAGTATATTTATTTTTATTTATTATCATTATTATTATTTGTATGTAGTATAATTGCAAAAATAATTATTATAACAGTAATTAATTAACAGTAATCACGATACAGAATTAGATAATGATATAAAGAATTATTAAAAATCGTTATATTGTTATTATTATTGTTATTACTAATTATTGATTGGTATTAGTATATGCAAAAATATATACTATAAATCCAATGATTGCAATAAAATGATAACAATTGCAATAATGATGATAAATAATTGCAATAATGATGATTAATGATGATGATAATGATGATAATGATGATAATGAGGATTGATAACGAAAAATAATGATGATAATCTTGATAAGATGATGAGATGATAATAACAGGAATTGGTCCATTATTATATAAAAAAAGGTAAAAGAAAAAAACATTCCCAAAAGTCGAAAAAGCGGCAAATCTAGCGAAAATAGAGCCTTTGAGAGTATACTCCAAAAAATGACGTTTTTTCGATTTCTTTGGTGATTCGGCAATTATTAGGGTAATAATGATAATAATACTAGAATTGTATTATCAAACAATAATGATGATATAAGTGAGAATAAAGAGAATTTGATAACATTTGAAATTTATTATTATATCTTATTATTATATTATTATATTATTATTATTATCTATTATTATTATTATATTCTTATTTATTATTAATCCTTATTATTACTATTTATCTTAATATTAGTATTCATTGCCAAACATATATTATAACTGTAATAATAACAATAATAATAAAAGTATAATAATAATAATACTAATGCTAGGTTATAATATTGTTATCGTATATTATTGTTATTATTATCATTATTATTATTTGCTACTGGTAGTATAATTGCAAAATAATTATTATAAACAGTAATAATTACAGTAATAACGATACTAATTAAGATTAATGATATAATAATTATTATAAAATCGTTATCTATTGGTATATATTGTTATGTTATTACTATTAATTATTGATGCTGGTTTTTAGTATTATTGCAAAATATATACTATTAACCCAATGATTGCAATTAATAATGATAACAATGCAATAATGATGATAATAATTGCACTAATGATGATAATGATGATGATAATGATGATAATGATGATAATGATGATGATAACGATAATAATGATGATAATCTTGATAATGATGATGATAATAACAGGAATTGGTGTTCCATAGATAATATAAAAAAGGTAAGAAAAACCTACCAAAAGTCGAAAAAGCGGGCAAATCTAGCGAAATAAGCCTTTTGAGAGTATTACTCCAAAATGACGTTTTTCGATTCTTGGTGAGGTCGGCAATTATTAGGGGATAAATGATTTAATAATTACTAGAATTGTATAATCATAAAAATAATGTGATTAAAAGTGAGAATAAAGAGAATTTTGATAACATTTGAATACATTATATCATTATTATTATTATATTATTATTATTATTATTATTATTATATATTATTATTATTCTTATATTATTATTATGATTATGAATTCATATTATTAATATTATCTTAATTTATAGTATTATTGCCAAAAAATAATTATAACTGTACTAATAACAATAATAATAATAAGTATAATAATACTAATAATAATGCTAGTGGTATAATATTGTTATAGTATTATTATTGTTATTCTTCTCATTATTATTATTATGTACTGGTAGTCTAATTGCAAAAATAATATTATAACAGTAATAATTACAGTAATAACGATATAATTAAGATAATGAATAAAATTATTAAAAATCGTTTTATTGTTATATTATGTTTATTATATATTATTGATGTGGGATAGTATTATTGCAAAAATATATACTATAACTCCAATGATTGCAAAATAATGATAACAATTGCAAGAATGATGATAATAATGCAATAATGATGATAAAATGATGATGATAATGGCGGATAATGATGATTACGGATGATGATAACGATAATTAATGATGAAACTTGATAATGATGATGATAATAACAGGAATTGTGTCCATATATAATATAAAAAAGGTAAAAGAATAAAAAAAATTCCCAAAAGTCGAAAAAGCGGCTAAAATCTAGCGAAATATGCCTTGTGGAAGAGTATACCAAATGAAGTTTTTCGAATTGCTGTGGTGGATTCGCAATTATTAGGGTAATAATGATAATAATACTAGAATTGTATAATCCATAACAATAATGATGATAAAAGTGAGAATAAAGAGAATTGATAACATTTGAATATTATTATTTATTATTTTATTATTATTATTTTTTTTTTTATTATTATTATTATTATTATTATTATTCATTATTATTATTATTATATTATTATTATTATATTATCATATATTACATTATCTTAATTATTAGTATATTGCCAAAAACTACATTATAACTGTAATAATAAAATAATAATAATAATATAATAATAATAATAATAATGCTAGTGGTTATAATATTGTTAGTATTATTATTGTTATTATTATCAATATATTGTACTGGTAGTATAATTGCAAAAATAATATATAACAGTAATTAATTACAGTAATAACGATACTAATTAAGATAATGAATAATAAATTATTATAAAATCGTATATTGTTATTAATATGTTTAATACTATTATTATTGATGTGGTTATTAGTTTATGCAAAAATATATACTATAACTCCAATGATTGCAATAATAATGAAAACAAATTGCAATATGATGATAATAATTGCAATAATGATGATTAATGATGGAGATAATGATGGAAATGATGATTAATGATGATGAACCGATAATAATGATGATACTCTTGTTATTGATAATGATGATGATAATAAACAGGATTGTGTCCATATATAATATGAAAAGGTAAAGAAAAACATTCCCAAAAGTCGAAAAACCGCCAAAATCTAGCGAAAATAGCCTTTGAGAGTATACTCCAAAATGAGTTTTTTCGATGTCTTTGGTGATTTCGCAATTATTTTAGGGTAATATGAAATAATTAACCAGAAGTATTAATCATAACAATAATGATGATAAAAGTGAGAATAAAAGAGAATTTGATAAACATTTGAAATATTTATTATTATTATTAATTATTATTATTATTATTATGATTATTCTTATATTATATTATATTATTATTATTTCATTATTATTACTATTATCTTAATTATTAGTATTATTGCCAAAAAATATATTATAACTGTAATACTAACAATAATAATAATAAGTATAATATAATAATAATAATGCTAGTGGTTTATAATATTGTTATTAGTATTATTATGGTTATTATTATATTATATTATTGTACTGGTAGTATAATTGCAAAAATAATTATTATAACAGTATAATTACAGTAATAACGATACCTAATAAGATAATGATATAAATTAATTATTATAAAATCGTTATTATTGTTATTATTATTTGTTATTACTATTATATTGATGTGGTTATTAGTATTATTGCAAAAATATAACATAACTCCAATTGATCAATAATAATGATAACAATTGCAATAATGTGATAATAATTGCAATAATGATGATAATGATGATGATAATGATGATAATGATGATAATGATGGATGATAACGATAATAATGATGGATAATCTTGATAATGATGATGATTATAACAGGAAATTTTGTCATATTATAATATAAAAAAAGTAAAAGAAAAAACATTCCCAAAAGTCGAAAAAGCGGCAAAATCTAGCGAAATATAGCCTTTTGAGAGTATACTCCAAAATGACGTTTTTTCGATTCTTGGTGATTTCGGCAATTATTAGGGTTAAATAATGATTAATAATTACTAGAATGTATTAATCATAACAATAATGATGATGAAAGGAGATAAAGAGAATTTGATAACATATTGAATATTATTATATTATTGATATTATTATTAATGATCATATATTATATTATTATATATTATTATTATTATCGTTATATATCATTATCTATTTACTATATTTAATTATTAGTATATTGCCAAACAAATATATTATCAATGATAATAATACAAAATAATAATAAGTATAATTAATAATTAATAATAATGCTAGTGGTTATTAAATATTTTATTAGTATATTATGTTATTATGACATATATTTTTGTATGGTAGTATCTAATTGCACAAAATAAGTATCATAACAGTAATAATTACAGTAATAACGATTACTAATTAATATAATGATATAATAATTATTATTAAAAAATCGTTATTATTGTTATTAGTAATTGATTATTACTATTATTATTGATCTGTGGTTATTAGTATTATTGCAAAAATATATACTATAACCAATATTGCAAATAATATATGATAACAATGCAATAATGATGATAATAATTGCAAAATGATGATAATGATGATGAAATGATGATAATGATGATAATGGATGATTATAACGATAATAATGATGATCTAATCATTGATTAATGATGATGGATTATAACAGGAATTGTGTCCATTATAATATAATGAAAGTAAAAGAAAAACATCCAAAAGTCGAAAAAGCGGCAAAATTAGCGAACTATAGCCGTTTGGAGAGTATACTCCAAAATGACGCGTTTTCGATTTCTTTGGTGATTTCGGCATTATTTAGGTTAATAATGATAATAATTACTAGAATTGTATAATCATAACAATAATGATGATAAAAGGAGAATAAAGAGAAATTTTGATAACATTGAATATTATTATTATTATATTATTATTCTTATTATTATTATTATTATTATTATTATATTATTATTATTATTAATATTATTGTTAATCATTATTATTACTATTATCTAAGATTAGTATTATTGCAACAAATATATTATAACTGTAATAATAACAATAATAATATAAGTATAAATATAATAATAATAATGCTAGTAGTTTATAATATTGTTATAGTAGTTATATTGTTGATTATTATCATTATTATTTTATTATTGTACTGGTTAGATAATTGCAAAAATAATTAATAACAGTCAATAATTAGAGTAATAACGATATCTAATTAAGATAAGATATAAATAATTATTATAAAATCGTTATTATTGTAATTATTGTTATTACTATTATTATTGATTGTGGTATACTATTATTGCAAAAATAGTTTGTTATACTAATAACCCAATGATTGCAAATAATAATGATAACAATTGCAATAATGATGATAATAATTCAAATAATGATGATAATGATGATGATAATGATGATAATGATGATAATGATGAGGATAACGATAATAATGATGATTAAATCTTGATATGATTATGATAATAAAGGAATTGTTGTCCATATATAATATAAAAAAGGTTAAAAGAAAAAACATTTCCAAAAGTCAAAAAAGCGGCAAAATCTAGCGAAATATAGACTTTGAGAGTATACTACAAAAGAGTTTTTCGATTTCTTTGGTTGGATTTCGGCAATTATTAGGGTAATAAGAGAAATAATTATAGAATGTATTTAATCATAACAATAAATGATGATAAAAGTGAGAATAAAGAGAATTTGATAAACATTTGAATTATTATTATTATATTAGTATTATTATTATTATTATTATTATTATATATCATTATTATTATTATATTAGTCATTTATATTAATATTATCTTAATTATTAGTCTTATGCCAAAAAATATATATAACAACAAAAAAAACCAAAAAAAAAAAAAACTGTAATAATAAACAATAATAAAATAAGTATAATAATAATAATTAATATGCTAGTGGTTATAATATTGTTATGTAGTAATTATATTGTTATATTATCAATTATTATGATTGTACGGTAGTATAATTGCCAAAAATAATTATATAACAGTAATAATTACAGTAATAACATACTATTAAGACTAATGATATAAATAATATTATAAAAATCGTTATTATTGTATATTATTGTATACTATTTTTTGTAAAAAATTATTGATGGGTTATAGTAGTATTGCAAAAATATATATCTATAACTCCAATGATTGCAATATAATGATAACAAATTGCAATAATGATGATAATAATGGCAATAATGATGATAATGATGAATAGGATGATAATGATGATAATGATGATGATAACGATAATAATGGAGGATAATCTTGATAATGATGATGTAATAAAAGAATGTGTCCATATATAATATAAAAGGTAAAAGGAAAAACATTCCCAAAAGTCGAAAAAGCGGCAAAATCTAGCGAAATCTAGCCTTTTGAGGAGTTATACTCCAAAATGACGTTTTTTTCGATTTCTTTGGTGATTTCGGCAATATTAGGGTAATAATGATAATAATTACTAGGAAGTGTATTAATCATAACAATAATGATGATCAAAAGTGAGAATAAAGAGAATTTTGAAACATTTGAATATATTCTTATTATTATTATTATTATATTTATTATTATTATTATTATTATTATATTATTATTATTATTATTATTATTATATTATCATTTATTATTTACTATTATCTTAATTATTAGTATTATTCCAAAAAATATATTATAACTGTAATAATAAACTAATAATAATAATAAGTATAATAATAATAATAATAAGCTAGTGGTTATAATATTGTTAGTAGTATATTATTGTAGTAGATCATTATTATTATTGTATGGTAGTTATAATTTGCAAAAATACTATTTATAACAGTAATAATTACAGTAAGAAACGATACTAATTAGATAATGATATAAATAAATTATTAAAATCGTTATTATTGTTATTATATTGTTATTACTATTATTATGATGATGGTTATTAGTATTATGCAAAAAATATATATATAACTCCAATGATTGCAATAATAATGATAACAATTGCAATAATGATGAATAATAATTGCAATAATGATGATAATGATAATGATAATGCTGATAATGATGATGATAACGAAATAATGATGATAATCTTGTAATGATGATGATAATAACAGGAATTGTGTCATATATAATAAAAAAGGTTAAAAGAAAAAAACATCCCAAAAGTCGAAAAAAGCGGCAAAATCTAGCGAAAAGATAGCCTTTTGAGAGTATACTCCAAAAGACGTTTTTCGATTCTTGGATTTCGGCAATTATTAGGGTAATACATGATAATATATGACTAGAAGTGGTAGAAGTCATGAACAATAATGATGATAAAAAAGTGCGGATAAAGAGAATTTGATAACATTTGGAAAAAAAAAAAAAAAATATTATATATTATTATATTATTAGTATTATTATCTTATTATTATTATTATTATATCTTATCAATTATTAGTACTATTATCTTAATTATTAGTATTATTGCAAAAAATATATTATAACGTAATAATAACAATAATAATAATACAGTATAATAATAATAATAAAATGCTAGTGGTTATTATATTGTATTATTAGCTATATTATTGTATATTATTTCATATTATATTGTACGGTAGTATAATTGCAAAAATAATTATTAAACAGTATAATTACAGTAATAACGATACTAATTAAGATAATGATATAAAATAATTATATTAAAATTCGTTATTATTGTTATTATTATTGTTATTACTATTCTTATGATGTGGTTATTAGTATTATTGCAAAAAGATATACTATAACGCCAATGATTGCAATAAGAATGAAACAATTGCATAATGATGATTAATAATGGCAATAATGATGATAATGATGATGATAATATATAATGATGATAATGAAAATTACAAATATGATATCACTGATAACGATGATATATAATATGGAATTTGTCCATATATAATAAAAAAGGTATATAGAAAAACATTCCCAAAAGTCGAAAAAGCGGCAAAATTAGCGAAATATAGCATTTGAGAGTAGTACTCAAAATGACGTTTTTTTCGATTTCTTTGGTGATTTCGGCAATTTTAGGTAATATTATATAATTACCAATTGTATTAATATAACTATATTATGATAAAGTAGATATAAGAGAATTTTATAAAATTTTAATATTATTAAATTATTATTATTATTATTATTATATATATTATTATTATATTTTAATTATTATTATTATATTATTATATTATTATTATTATTATTATTTTTATATAGTATTATTGAAAAAATTATTATATTGTAATATAAAATAATTAATAGTTATAGTATAATTATTATAAATCTATTATTTATTATTGTATAGTATATATTGTTATTATTATTATATAATTTTATACTCAATAAATTGATAATAATTATATAACATATAATATGTATAATCTAATAAATAATATATTGAAATTATTATATAAAATTATTATGATATAATATGATTATAATATATTATAATATGGATATAGATTATGAAATAATATAAATGATATATTGATATAAAATGATAAATTAATAATAGATAAAATGAATAATGATATAATAAGAGAATGAGATTAGAATATAATAAGTTAATAAGATTTATGAATTATGTGAATAATAAGGAATTCCATTATTATAAAAGTATAATGAAAATTCAAAATAAAAATTGAAATTAGGAAAATTACTTAAATATATTAAATACTTTTTTATTTTTGTATTATATGAATTATTATAGTATTAATTATTAATTACTTAATTTATTATTCATAAATTATTATATTATATAAATGAAATAAAAATTTATAATTAATATTAATTAATTATTATATTCTATTATTATTTTATTATTATATTATTATTATTATTATGTATTATTATATTATTATATTATTATTATTAGTATTATTATTATTATACATTAATTAATTATATTATTCTATAAATATTAAATATTATTAATAAAATAATATATAGTATATATAATATATGTTGGTTTATATTGTTATGATTATTATTGTTATTATTTCATTATTATTATTTGTATGTATAATATAAAAAAATATATAGATAATAAATTATAAATTTTAATAAATAATAATATAAATTATTATAAATTATTATATTATAATTTTTTTTAAATTTTATTATAGTTTTTAAATTATAAAATTATATCTATCCCCAAAAATTAATAATTATAAACAATTAATAAATGATTTAATATTGATAATATGTAATGGATATATAAATAAAATTAATAATGATTGATTAATAAAATAGATAAATAAAAATATTAATACAGAATTGTTAAATCTAATTAAAAAATAATAAAAAAATTAAAAAATTAAATTTAAATTTTTTTAATATACTTTTGAGGTTTATAAAAAATATTTTTTTTAAAAATTTCTTTTTTTGGCAATATTAGGTAATAAGAAAATTAATAAATAATTAAAAATAAATGATGATAAAATGAATAAAGAATTTTGATAATTAAATTTTATTCAAAAATTAAATATTAATTAATATTCATTATAATATATATTATTATTATTTAAATTTTTTATTATTATTTATATTTTTTTTTTTTTATTATTCAAAATTATTATTAAAAAAAATAATAAATATAAATATAAAAATAAAATAATGATGTAAATTTTATGTATATTTTGTTAATTATTATATTATTATTATTTTATTTTAAAATTAAAATTTAAATTTTTATAAATAAAAATTAATAAAAAATATATTAAAAAAATATATTATTAAAAAAAATTTTTATGTTATATTTTTAATATCTATTTTTTGTTTTAGTATTATTCCAATTATTAAATATATAATATTTAATAAATTAAAATAATATTAAAATTAATAATAATAATGAATAATGAAATTTAAATATGATAAATTTATTGTTATTTATTTATATTTATTGTTTTTTATTTATTTTAAAAATATAAAGAAAAAAAATTAAAAAAAAAAAAAAATAGTAATATATAATTTTAGAGGGATAAATGTTTTTTTAAATTTTTGGTGATTGAAATTTTGTAATAATGAAATAAAAAATTAATAAAAAAATTAAAAAAGATAAAAAAAAAAAAAAAATTAGAAAATTTATTTTTAATTATTAATATTTTTATTTTTATTTTTTTTATTTAAATTTTTAATTTTTATATAAATTTAAAATTTATTATTACAATTATAATTATTTTATATTCAAAATTATTATATTTATAATACATAATAAAATATAAATTTAAAAATATATTATGGTTATAATATTTTTTTTTATATTTAATATTATATAAATTTTAATGAAGTAATTTCAAAAAAAGTTTTATAAGTAAAAATAAATATTTTTAATTTTTTATGATTTAAAATTTTTATTAAATCATAAATTATTTTATTTTATTTTTATTACATAATTATGTGGTTTTATAATTATTTAAAATTATTTATTAAATATTTATTTTATATATAAATTTTAATTATTATATATTATTCAATATATAATATAAAATATTATAATTAATATTGATAATCAAAATTTATAATATTTAATGATGATGATAAAAATTTTTAATATAAAGTAAAATTAAAAAATTAAGTTTAAAAAAAAAATTTAATTTTTTTTAAAATGTATAAAAAAAAATTTTTTCAAAAAATTTTTTTTTGGAAAATTTTTGGGAATATATAAAAATGATTTTTTTTATTATACTATTATAGGGAGAATAAAAATTTAAATTTATAATCATAAATTTAAAAAATTATATAAATTTAAATTATTTTTATTTAAATTTATTATTAATTATTGTTATTATTATTATTATTTTATTACCATTATTCTATTATGCTTAATTATTATTATTATTGCCAAAAAATCCTCTAATAACTTAATAAAACAATAATAATAATTAACTATATAATAATCATATAATTGCTAGTGGTTAAATTGTTATTAGTATTATTATTGTTATATTTATCATTCTTATTATTTGTACTGGTAGTATAATTGCAAAAATATTATTATAACAAAATAATTACAATAATAACGATACTAATTAAGATAATGATATAAATAATTATTATAAATCGTCAATTAATTGCTATTTATTATTGCTATTACTATCATTATTGTGTGGTTTGTTAGTAATTATTGCAACATATATACTATAACTCAAATAATTCCAATAATAATGAGAACAATTGCAATAATGGATGAGAATATTGCAATATGATGAAATGATGATGATGAATGATGATAATGATGATAATGATGAATGATAACGATACTAATGATGCTAATCATGTAATGATGATGATACTAACAGGAATTGTGTCCATATTAATATAAAAAAGTATAAGAATAAACATTCCAAAAGTCGAAAAGCGGCTAAATCTCTAGCGAAATATAGCCTTTTGAGAGTAAACTCCAAAATGTTATTTTTTCGATTTCTTTGTGCTTTCGGCAATTATTAGGGTATAATGATAAAATTACCAAATTCTATTAATCAGAACAATAATGATGATAAAGTTGGAATAAGAGAATTTTGCTACCATTTGAATATGATTATTTTATTAGTATTCTTATTATTATTATTATTATTATTATTATTATTATTATTATTATTATTACTATTATCTTAATTCTTAGTATTATTCCCAAAACAATCTATTATAATTGTAATAATAACATATAATGTATAAGTATAATATAATAATGCTAGTGGTTATAATATTGTTATTAGTATTATGATTGTTATTATTATCATTAATTTTATTTGTAACCTGGTATCTATAATAGCAACATAAATTATTATACAGTGATATTTCAGTAATAACGATAACTACTTAAGATAATGATATAATATTATTATAAAGCGTTTATTATTATATTCTTTTATTGTTAATCTACATTATTGTTGTGGTTATTAGTATCATTGCAAAATAATATATACTATAACTCCAATAGTTGCAATAATAATATAACAATTTGCAATAATGAGATAATAGATTGCAATAATGATGATAATGATATGATCCTGATGACATGCTGATGATAACGAATGATAATGATGATAATCATGATAATGATAATGATACTAACAGGACTTGTGTCAATAATATATATAAAAAAGGTAAAAGAAAACATTCCCAAAGTCAAAAAGCGTCAAAATCTAGCGAAATATGCCCTTTTGAGAGTTACTCCAAAATGAGTTTTTTTCGATTTCTTGTTGGTGATTTTCTGGCAATTATTAGGGTAATAATGATAATATTACCAGAATTGTATTAATCTAACAATAATGATGACAAAAGTGAGAATAAAAAGAGAATTTTGTAACATTTGATTATTATTAATATTATTATCATTATTATCATTATCATAATTATTACTTCATATATATTATTATTATTATTATTATTATTATTATTATTATATTATTATTATTATTATTATTATTACTATTATCTTAATTAATTAGTTATTATTGCCAAAAAATCTATTATACTGTAATAATAACAATAATAATAGATAAGTATAAGTATAATAATAATAATGCTAGTGTTATAATATTTGTTCTTATTATTATTAGTGTTATTATTATCATTCTTATTATTTTGTAACTGGTAGTATAATTGCAAAAATAATTATTATAACAGTAATAATTACAGTAATAACATACTAATTAAGATAGATATATAAATAATTATTATGAAAAATCGTTATTACTTATTATTATTACTGTTATCACACTATCATTATTGTTGTGTTATTTACTATTATTGCAAAAATATATACTTAACTCCAATAATTGCAATATAATGAATAACAATTGGAATAATGAGAGAATAATTGCAATAATGATGATAATTATGATGATAATGATGATCATGAACTTGATGATAACATAATAATGATGATGAAGCATGATAATGATTAAATTTAATAACTGGAATTGTGTCCATATATAATATAAAAAAGTTATAAGAAAAAAACATTCCCAAAAGTTCGACAAAGCGGCCAAATCTAGCGAAATATAGCCTTTGAGAATATACTCCAAAATGACTTTTTGATTTTCTTTGGTGATTTCGTCGGCAATTATTAGGGTATAATGATAATAATTACCAGAATTGTATTAATCATAACACTAATGATTATCAACGTGAGAATAAAGATAAATTTTGATAAAACTTTGAATATTATTAAATATTATTATTATTATATTATTAATTATTTTTAGAATTATAATTATTATAATTATTATTATTATTATTACTTTATCTTAATTATGGAGGTAGTATTTATTGCCAAAAAATCTATGATAACTGTAAGAATAACACGAATAATAATAAGTAAAAAGTAATAATACTACTATGCTAGTGGTTATAATCTTGTTATAGTATTATTATTGTTATTATTATCCATTATTATTATTTGTACTGGTAGTATAATTGCAAAATAAAATTATTATAACAGTAATAATTACAGTAATACCGCTACTAATGAAGATATGATAGGTTGGGTTACGTTTAGGTTAGGTTTGGGTTAGGTTTGGGTTCGGTTTAGGTAGGGTTTGGGTTAGTTTGGGATAGGTTTAGGTTAGTTTAGGTGTAGGTTTTGGGTACGTTTGGGTTACTTTTTGGTTTAGGTTAGGTTTAGGTTTGGTTTGTGTTAGGTTTAAGGATTGGTTTAGGTTTTAGGTTTGGGTTAGGTTTAGGATTAGTTTAGGTTAGGTTTAGGCTCGGTTTGGGGTAGGTTAGGTTAGGTTTGGCTTACGTTTATGATAGGTTGGGATTAGATTTAGGTTAGGTTTAGAATAGGTTTAGGTTAGGCTGTTTAGGTTTGGGTTAGGTGTATGTTAGGTTTCGAATAGGCTTTGGTTGGTTTAGTTAGGGTTTGGGTTAGGTTTAGGTTAGGTTTGGGTTAGGCTTCTGATAGGTTTAGGTTAGGTTTGGGTTAGGATTGGGGTTAGGTTTAGTGATTCGCTTGAAGTTAGTATGGGTTAGGTGTGGGTTAGGTTTTATGTTGGTTAGGATGGCTTGGGTTAGTTTTCGGTTATGTTTGGTTTAGGTTTACGACAGGTTTTGGGTTATGTTTAGGGTTACGGTTTAGGTTAGGTTTGGGTTTGGTTTAGGATAGTATAAGTTAGGTTTCGGTTATTGTTTTATGATAGATTTTTTGGTGAGGTTTGGTGAGGTTTAGGATTGGGTTTTAGGTTAAATTTAGGTTAGGTTTAGATAGGTTTTAGGTTAGGTTTGTGTCAGGTTTAGGTTCGGTTTAGGATAGTTTTATGTTAGGTTTAGGTTAGGTTTAGGATAGGCTTAGGTTAGGTTTGTGTTAGGTTTGTGTTAGGTTTAGGTTTCGTTTAAGTTAGTTTAGGTTAGGTTTAGGTTAGGTTTGGGTTAGGATTCAGTTAGGTTTAGGATACGCTTGGGTTAGGTATGGGTTAGGTTTGGATTAGGTTTGGTTTACGGTATATAAGTATACAGATATACATATATTATACACACACATACATATATAACAATATATAACATATGTATACAGATATATAATATATATGCATATATATCTTATGTATATATATGTATATTTTATATATATATATATGTAGTAATATATAGATATATATATATTATATATATATAGAATGTATATAGGTGTATATAACTAGGTCTTTATCTATATATTATTCTTTAATGTATATATATATATATATATATATATATAGATATATATTGTGTGTGTGTGTGTGTATGTGTGTGTGTGTGTGGTGTGTGTGTTTGTGTGTGTGTTTGTGTGTGTGTGGTGTGTTTGTCTATATATATATGTCTGTATATGATATATATAAGAATATATATATATATATAGTATATATATTATATTATATATATCGCATCTAGTGTACGATCTATCAATTATCATATCAAAATGACTTTAATAAAACTATAATAACATATATATATATATAATATATATATAGCTATCTATAATATAAATATTATCACTATATAAGTTATCTATAAATTTCATTTTTTATATATACTTATATATCTACATATTCATCTATATATCATATATATATAATATTATATACTCTATATATACATATTTATATATACATATAGACATACATATTACATCATTATACATATACATATACATACATATATACATAATATATATAGATCATATATAATATATATATATATATTATATATATATATATATTACATATATACATACATATGATCATACATGTATACTACATATTACCTACATATATACATACATATATCCATGCTATATGCGCACATATCTGCACACATATATGCATATAAACGCTCCTACAAAACAATTACCGCAAATAAAATATCAATTTTTTCATATTCTAACATTATTGCAAATTTCTTAAAACAAGCCCTACGAATGCCACGTTAACAACTTTTTTTTCCACTGTAGTATATCTATTTACCTGTCATGACATCGGTCAACCCTCACGATGTCTTATTCACCCCGCATAATGGAACACAAGGCAAGTCTTTTCCGTACGGGACTTACCGCTGAGCAAGACTCATCTTTCTCGGCCATAGAGAGCACCTCTCACCAACACTCACACCTTTTTCTCCAATACAGACTTTAAAATTCTATCCTCTCATTTCCTCCCTCTAGACCTCATGATCTCGGAATATTTGCTGATCCGAAAGATGAAACCGGAGCTTAACAATAACGCTACGCTCACCAACCTTGTTCACTAGTTAGCGTTGTCCATTCCCCTGCCTATCACCAGTTGGTTAGTTTTTCATAGCTTTTTTTCTTTCCAATGTTTTTTCGTTTTTTATGGTTTTTTTCTCCTTGAATAATACTTTTTTTCTACTATAATACCTATACCTTTTTGTTTTCCCTCCCCCTCATTTTGCTCACTTTTTTGTTGTTATTTGATTCATTCTTTTGAATTAACGAACCTCTTACTTTATTTAGTTCTGTTGTCTAATGTATAGAATATTTTTTGGTTCACTATTGAATCACTGATTTATAGAGATAAGAGTGGATCTCTGAAACTTTTGCGAATAAACATGAAATTATTCACGGCCGTACCTCTTCATATTGACTGTTCGACGCCTATTTGGAAAACCCATAACGACTTATTATTATTCTTATTATTACAGATATAATATATTTTTTGGCAATAATACTAATAATTAAAGTAATAATAATAACAATAATAATAATAATGATAATAATAATAATAATAATAATAACAATAATAATAATGATAATAATGATAATAATAATGGATAATAGTAATAATATTAATAATCATCCAATGTTTCCAAATTCTCTTTATTCTCACTTTTATTTTATCATCATTATTGTCATGATTAATAGAAATTCTGGTAATTATTATCATTATTACCTTAATAATAATAATAATACAATATTAATAACAATAAGAACGTTTTTATAATAATTATTTATATCATTATTTTAATTAATATCGTTATTACTGTAATTATTACTGTTATAATAATTATTTTTACAATTATACAACCAGTAAAGAAAACAATAACAATAATAATATTAATAACAATATTATAACAATTAGTATTATCATAATTATACTTATTATTCTTTTATTGTATTAACAGTTTATATATTGTTTTTGAGCAATAATACTAATAATTAAAGTAATAATAATAATAATAATACTAATAATAATAATAATAATAATCAGTATTATTATTATTATTATTATAATGATAATAATAATGATAATAATAATGGTATTAATAATATCAATGCTATCCAAATTCGCTTTTCTCACTTTTTTTCATCTTATTGTCATGATTACTAGAATTATGGTAATTATTGTCATTATTACCCTAATAATTCCCAAAGAATCATCAAATGATGGAAAAAAACATCATTTTCGGACTCTCTGAAGGCTATATTTCGCTAGATTTTGCCGCTTTTTTCGACTTTTGGTGGATTTTTTTTTTTACCTTTTTATTATATATGGACACACTTCCTGTGTATTATCATCATTTATTATCATGATTATCATCATTTATCATCGTTATCAATCATCATTATCATCATTATCATCATCATTATCATCATTTATCATCATTATCATCATTATTGCAATTATTATCCTCATTATTAACCATTATTATCATTATTATTGCAATTATTGCATTTTAATATCTTTCTATCTCTATACTAATAACAACTACAATATAATGGTAATAACAATAATAATAACGTTTTTATAATAATTATTCATATCTTATTTTAATTAATATCGCTATTACTGTAATGATTACTGTTTATAATAATTATTTTTACAATTATCACTCCCAGTAAAATAATCAATAATGATAATAATACAAATGAATATTTTAATAACAATCTTATAACATAGTATTTTTATAATATTACTTGTTATGATTATTATTATTGTGATTATTACGTAATAATATATATTTTTGGCAGATAATACTAATCATTAAAGTAATACTAATAATAATAATAATAATAATATAATCCTAATATAATAATTAATATAATATTAATAGTACTACTACTAATAATAATAATAATAATAAAATATTATAATGAAATAAGGATAATGATAATACAATAGTAATAATACTATAATCCTACGAATGTTAATCCAAATTCTCTTTATTCTCACTTTTGATTCATCATTATTGTCCTTATTAATAGAACTCTGATTAATCTATTATCATTATACCACAATATTGCCAGAATCATCAAATGAAATGGAAAAAACGTCATTTCGAGTCTCCTCTCAAAAAGACTATATTTCGCTAAATTTTCCCGCTTTTTTCGACTTTTGGGATTTTTTTTTCTTTTACCTTTTTTATTATAAATGGACACAATTCCTGTTATTTCATCATTTATCTCGTTATCAATCATCATTCTCATCATTATCATCTCATGATCATCATTATTGCAATGATTATCTCATTATTTCATATTATCATCATTATTATTGGCAATTATTGCAGTTATAATATAATTTCTAACATCTATACAATAACAACTAACAATAATAATAGTAATAACAATAATAATAACAATATAACGTTTTTATAATAATTATTCCATATCATTATTTTAAGTTAATACCGTTATTAACTGTAATCATTACCTGTTATAATACATTATTTTTACAATTATCTACCAGTAAAAATAATAGTCATGATAATATAACAATAATATGTATTCATAACAATATTATACCAATTAGTATTATTAAATTATACTTTTATTATTTATTTTTTTTTATTACAGTTTATAATATGTTTTTTTTATTTGCAATAATACTAAAATTAAAGTAAGATAATAATATAATAATAATGATAATAATAATAATAATACTAATAGTAATAATAATAATATAATAATAATATACTAATAATAATAAATAATAATAATGATAATAATGATAATAATAATGATATAGAATAATATTATAATCATCAATGTTATCCAATTCTCTTTATTCCAATTTTCTCATCATTTTTGACCATGATAAATAAATTCTGGTAATTATTATCATTATTACCCTAATAATTGCCAGAATCATCAATGAATGGAAAAAAAACATCTTTTGGTAGTCTACTCTCAAAAGGCTGTGTTTTCGCTACATTTTTGCTGCGTTTTCGACTTTGGGATTGTTTTTTTCGTTTTACCTTTTTTATTATATAGGACATCAATTCCTGTTTATTATCATCATTATTATCATAATTATCGCATTTTATTATCGTTTTCATCATCATTATCATCATTACATCATCATTATCATCATTAATTGCAATTTTTATCATCATTATTACAATTATAATCATCATTATTGCATTATTCATCATTCTTATTGCAATTATTACAGTTATATATATATTTTTTAAAATCTAACTATTACAACTACATATAATTATAAAAAATAATATAAATAATAACGTTTTTTAATAATTTATTTATATCATATTTTAATTGATAGATCGTTATTATGTTAAAATATTATTTTTACAATTATACTACAGTACAAATATAATAAGAATATCTAAAATAATAATATTAAAACAATATTGTCAATTAGTAATGATCAGAATTATACTTATTATTATTATTGTTATTATAACTTATAATTATTTTTTTGGCAATAATACATAATTGAATTAATAATAATAATAATCAATATTAATAATAATAATAACTATCATAAATATATTGATAATAATAATAATGATAATAATAATAATATTAATAATCAACAAAATGTTATCCAAATTCGCTTCATTCTTATTCTCACTTTTATCAATCATTATTGTCATGATTAATAGACATTCTAGTAAACTTACTTATCATTATTACCCTTATTGGCAGAATCACAATGAAATAGTAAAAACGGTCTTTTTGGGGTCTACTCTCAGAAAGGCTATATTTCGCTAGATTTTGCTCTTTTTTCGATTTTTGGATGTTTTTTCCCCTTTTTTTTTATTATATATCGACAGAATTCTGTTATTATCTCATTTATCGTATCATCATCATTATCCATCATTATCATCAATTATCTAATCATATATCATCATTATTGCAATTATTAATCATTATTATTGCAATATTTATCATCATTAAATTACATTAGTATCATTATTATTGCAATACTGCAGTTTATAAATGCATATTTTTACATCTATACTATTACAACTAAATAATATAGTACTAACAATATAAATATCAATATTACCGTATTTAATAATTATTATTTATACATTATTTTAATTACGTATCGTTATTACTGTAATTCTTACTGTTATATCAATTATTTTTACATTATACTAGCGTAAAAAAATAATAACACTAATAATATAATACAATCTTATAACAATTAGTTATTATCATAATTAATACTTATTATTATAAAATTATTATTGTTTATTACCGTTATAATATATTTTTTTTGGTAATAAAACAACTAATAATTAAAGTAATAATAATAATATATAATAATCATAATAAAACATAAGAATAATAATAATAGTATATATAATAATAATGATATAATAATGTAATAGTACTAATATTTCTCATATAAATCAAATGTATGCAAATTCCTCTTTATTCTCACTTTTATCATCATTATTGTCCCTGTTAATAGAATATGGTAATTATTATCATTATTACCCTAGATAATTGCCAGAATCATGAAATGAATGGAAAAACATCATTTTGGAGTCTACTCTGAAAAGGCTATATTTCGCTAGATTTTCCTGCTTTTTCGACTTTTGGGATTTTTTTTCTTTACCTTTTTTTATTATATATAGACACAATTCCTTTTATGTTCATCATTATTATCATGATTATCATAATTATTATCGTTATTATCCTCATTATCATTATTATCATCATTATTGCAATTATTATTATCATTATTGCAATTATTATCATCATTATTGAATTATATCTTATTATTGCCAATATGTTGCAGTTTATAATATTTTTACATCTATCTAATAACAACTCAATAACAATGTAATAACAATAGAAAATAACATAATAAAGTTTTTGTAATAAGTCTTATGTCATTATTTTAATTATTATCGGTATACTATAATTATTACTGTTTATAGTAATTATTTTTACATTATACTACCAGTAAAAATACTATAATGAGAATAATGACAATAATAATCTTAATGAACAATATATAACAATTAATATTTTATAATTATACTTATTATTATTAGTATTGTTATTATTACAGTTATAAATATATTTTTTTTGCCATGATCTAATAATTTAAAGTAATAATAATATCATAATAATATAATAATAATAATAATAATATAATGATAAATAATGATAATAATAATAATGATAATATAATACTAATACTCATGATCAATAATCAATATAATCATACTCATTATGAATAATACTGATTCATAATAAGATAATAGTAGAAATTATCATCATCAAATGTTTATGCCAAATTCCCTTTATTCTCACTTTTATATCATCATTATTGTCATGATTAATAGAATTCTGGTAATTTATTATCATTATTAAACTAATATTGCCAGAATCATCAAATTAAATGGAAAAAACGTCATTTCGATTTACACTCAAAGGCTATATTTCGCAAGATTTTTGCGGCTTTTTCGACTTTTTTCGGATTTTTTTTTCTTTACCTTTTTATTATAGATGGAACCACAATTCCGTTAGTATCATCCTTATTATCGTTTATCCATCATCATTAATCATAATTATCATCATATCATCATCATTATCATCATTGTTGCAATTGTTATCATCAATCATTGGAAATTCATATCATTGTTATTGCAAAAAATTATTGCAGTTATAATATATATTCTACATCCATACTAATAACAACTACAATAATAATAGTAATAACAATATAACAACAATCATAACGTTTTGTATACATAATTATTCATATCATTATTTTAATCTAATATCGCTATTACTGTTTAGTACGGTTATAATAAATTATTTTTACGATTAGTACTACCAGTAAAAATATAAAAATGATAATAATAAAATAATCTAATTAATAACATATATAACAATTAGTATTTTATAATATTACTTATTATTATTATTATTAAGTTTTAGGATTACCTTATACAACAAATTAAAAAAAAAAAAAACTTATTTTTTTGCAATAATCCGAATACTTACAAGTAATAATACATAATCATAATAATTATACTAATCATATCCTCAACTCCTCCTCTACTAATCATCTTCATCTACTCCTCTTCCTCAACAATATAATAATAATAATCATAATACTACTATAAGTAATAATAATACTCCAAGAAATATGATAATAATAATGATCATAGTAATAATATTAATAATCATCAAATGGTTATCCAAATTCTCTTTATTTCTCACTTTCATCATCATTATTGGCATGATTAATAGAATTCTGCTAAGTATTATCATTATTACCATAATATTGCCATAATCATCAAATGAATGGAAATAAAACGTCATTTTGGGTCTAACCCTCAAAAGGCTATATTTCGCTAATTTTGCCGCTTTTTTCGACTGTTTCGATTTTTTTTTTTACCTTTTTTTATTATATATGTACACAATTCCTGCTATTATCATCATTTATTATCATGATTTATCATCATTATCATCGTTTCCATCATCATTATCCTCTTATCATCATATCATCATCATCATTTATCATAGCTATTTCAATTATTATCATCATTATTACAATTATTATCATCATATTTGCATTATTATCATTATTATTGAATTATTGCAGTTAGAATATATATTTTTTTAACAATCTATACTATAACAACTACATCATAATAGAAATAAAATAATAATAACAAAAATAACGTTTTTTATAATATATATTTATAGCATTATTTTTAATCAATAATCGGTATTACTTTAATATTACTGTTATAATAATCATTTTTTTCAATTATACTACCATAAAATAATAATAATGATAAAAAAACAATAATAATGTTTTAATAACAATATATAACCGTATTAATTATAATTTACTTTATTATTATTTTATTGTTATTTTTAACAGTTATAATATATTTTGGCAATAATATTAATCATTAAAGTAATAATAATATAATAATAATGATAATGATAATAATGACTAATAATATGATAATAGTAATAATATTATATCATCAAAGGATTTCCAAAATTCTCTTGCTTCCCACTTTTGTCATCTTTATTGTTATTATTAATAGAATTCTGGTAATTATTCATCATTATTACCCTAATAATTGCCAGAACATCAATGAATGGAAAACAAACGTCATTTTGGAGTATACTCTCAAAAGGCTATATTTCGTTAATTTTGCCGCTTTTCGACTTTTGGGATTTTTTTTCTTTTACCTTTTTTTAAATTGTATATGGAGACAATTCCTTTTATTTATAACATTATTATCTGATTATCATTTTTAGTATCTCTTTATCATCATCATTATCTCATTATCATCTCATTATCATCATTATTGCAATTTTATCATCAGTATTTACAATTATTATCCTTATTATTTCAATCATCTGCAGTTATAATATATATTTTTTACATCTATACTAATAACAACTACAATAATAAAAGTCATAACAATAACAATAACAATAATAACGTTTTTAAATAATTATTATATCATATTTTAATTAATATCGTTATTACTGTAATTATTACTGTTATAATAATTATTTTCAATTATACTACCAGTAAAATAATATAATGATATATATAACAATAATAATATTAATAACAATATTCTAACAATAAGTATTATTATTATACTATATTATGTATTATATTGTTATTATTACAGTTATAATATATTTTTGATCATATAAGCTAATAATATATAATAAATAACATAATAATAATAATAATAATAATAATAATATAATAATAATGATAATAATGATATATAATAATGATAATAGTAATAATATTAATAATCATCAAATGTTATCCAATTCTCTTATTCTCACTTTTATCATCATTATTGTCATGATTAATAGATTCTGGTAATTATTATCATTATTACCCTAATAATTGCCAACATCATCAAATGAATGGAAAAAACGTCATTTTGGAGTATACTCTCTCAAAGGATATATTTCGATAGAATTTGCCGCTTTTTCGACTTTTGGGATTTTTTTTCTTTTACCTTTTTTATTATATATGGACACAATTCCTGTTATTATCATCATATTATCATGATTATCATCATTATTATCGTTATCATCATATTATCATCATTATCATCATTATCATCATTCATTATCATCATTATTGCAATTATTATCATCATTATTGCAATTATTATCATTATTATTGCAATTATTGCAGTTATAATATATATTTTACACTATACTAATAACAACTACAATAATAATAGTAATAACAATAATATAACAATATATATAATAATTATTTATTCATTATTTAATAATCGTTATTATATATACTTTATTATATTTGATATCCTTATCATGTAATATTTCTGTTATATTAATTACTTTACACATTATACAATAAAAACTATGATAATTATATGCAATAATATATTTTTAATAACAATATTCATAATACATTTAGTATATATAATTATACTTATTTTACCATTATTTCATATAATATAATATTTTTTTTGCAATAATATATAATTAATGAATACTAATAATATTAAATATCAATAAAATTAACTATATTATATT
>NW_023641711.1:79759-84366 GCF_015228065.2 Penaeus monodon
TCATATTTAATTAATACGTTATACTGTAATTATTACTGTTATAATAATTATTTTACAATTATACTACCAGTAAAAATAATATAATGATGATAATAACAATAATAAATATTAATAAAATATTTATATAATTAGTATATTATAATTATACTTATTATTATTATGTATTATTATTGTTATTATTACAGTTATAATATTTTTTTGGCAATAATACAATAATTAAAGTAATAATAATAATAATAATAATAATAATAATAACAATAATAATGATAATAATAATGATAATAGTAATAATATTAATAATCATCAAATGTTATCCAAATTCTCTTAATTCTCACTTTTATCATCATTATTGTCATGATTAATAGAATTCAGGTAATTATTATCATTATTACCCTAATAATTAACAGAATCATCAAATGAATGGAAAAAACGTCATTTTGGAGCTACTCTGAAGAGGCTATATTTCGCTAGATTTTGCCGCTTTTTCGAATTTTGGGATTTTTTTTCTTTACCTTTTTTTTTTATTATATATGGACACAATTCCTGTATTATCATTATTATCATGATTATCATTATTATTATCGTTATCATCATCATTATCATCATTATCATCATCACTATCATCATTATTGCAATTATTATCATCATTATTGCAATTATTCTCATTATTATTTCAATTATTGCAGATATATTATATATTCTTATTAAAAAAAAAAAAAATTTTCATAATAATTATTTTAATTAATATCGTTATTATTGTAATTATTATTGTTCTAATAATTATTTTTATATTATACTACCAGTAAAAAGAATAATAACAATAATAATATTAATAACAATATTATAACAATTATTATTATTATTATAATTATACTTGTTATTATCATTATTATTACAGTTATAATATATTTTTTGGCAATAATAGTAATAAATAAAGTATAATAATAATAATAATAATAACAATAATAATAATAGTAATAATAACAATAATAATAATAATAATAATAATGATAATGATATTAATGATAATAAAAATGATAATAGTAATAATATTAATAATTATCAAATGTTATCCAAATTCTCTTCATTCTCACTTTTATCATCATTATTGTTATGATTAACAGAATTCTGGTAATCATTATCATTATTACCCTAATAATTGCCAGAATCATCAAATGAATGGAAAAAAACGTCATTTTGGAGTCTACTCTGAAAAGGCTATATTTCGCTAGATTTTGCCACTTTTTCGACTTTTGGGATTTTTTTTCTTTTACCTTTTTTATTATATGTCTACATATTTCCTGTTATTATCATCATTATTATCATGATTGTCATCATTATTATCGTTATCATCATCATTATCCTCATTATCATCATTATCATCATCATTATCATCATTATTGCAATTATTATCATCATTATTGCAATTATTGCAGTTATAATATATATTTGTACATCTATACTAATTACAACTACAATAATAATAGTAATAACAATAATAATAACAATAATAACGCTTATATAATAATTATTTATATCATTATTTTAATTAATATCGTTATTACTGTAATTATTACTGTTATAATAATTATTTTTACAATTATATTACCAGTAAAAAAAATAATAACAATAATAATATTAATAACAATATTATAACAATTAGTATTATTATACTTATACTTATTATTATTATTGTTGTTATTATTACAGTTATAATATTTTTTTGGCAATAATACTAATAATTAAAGTAACAATAATAATAATAATAATAATAATATTAATAATAATAATAATAATAATAATAATAATAATAATAATAATAATAATAATAATAATATTAATAATCATCAAATGTTATCCAAATTCTCTTTATTCTCACTTTTATCATCATTATTATCATGATTGATAGAATTCTTATAATTATTATTATTCCTCTAATAAATGCCAGAATCATCAAATAAATGGAAAAAACGTCATTTTGGAGTCTACTCTCAGAAGGCTATATTTCGTTAGATTTTGCCACTTTTTCGACTTTTGGGATTTTTTTTTATTATATATGTACACAATTCCTGTTATTGTCATCATTGTTATCGTTATCATCATCATTATCATCATCATTATTATCATTATTATAATTATTTTCATCATTATTGCAATTTTTATCATTGTTATTGCAATTATTGCAGTTATAATATATATTTCTACATCTATACTAATAACAACTACAATAATAATAATAATAACAATAATAATATTATAACAATATTATAACAATTAGTATTATCATAATTATACTTATTATTATTGTTATTATTATTATTATTATTATTACAGTTATATATATTTTTTGGCAATAATACTAATAATTAAAGTAATAATAATAATAATAATAATAATAATAATAATAGTAATAATAATGATAATAATAATAATAATGATAATAATGATAATAATAATGATAATAGTAATAATATTAATAATCATCAAATGTGATCCAAATTCTCTTGATTCTCACTTTTATCACCATTATTGTCATGATTAATAGAATTCTGATAATTATTATCATTATTACCCTAATAATTGCCAGAATCATGAAATGAATGGAAAAAAGGTCATTTTGGAGTCTACTCTCAAAAGGCTATGTTTTGCTAGATTTTTTCGCTTTTTCGACTTTTGGGATTTTTTTTCTTTTACCTTTTTTTTTACTATATATGGACACATTTCCTGTTATTATCTTCATTATTATCATGATTATCATCATTATTATCGTTATCATCATCATTATCATCATTATCATCATCATTATCATCATTATTGCAATTATTATCATCATATTGCAATTATTATCATTATTATTGCAATTATTGCAGTTACAATATATATTTTTACATCTATACTAATAAAAACTACAATAATAATAGTAATAACAATAATAATAACAATAAAAACGTTTTTATAATATCTATTTATATCATTACTTTAATTAATATCGTTATTACTGTAATTATTACCGTTATAATAATTATTTTTACAATTATACTACCAGAAAAAAAATGATAATGATAATAATAACAATAATAATATTAATAACAATATTATAACAGTATTATTATAATTATACTTATTATTATTATTATTATTGCTATTATTACAGCTATAATATATTTTTTGGCAATAATACTAATAATTAAAGTAATAATAATAATAATGATGATAATAATAATAAAAATAATAATAATAATAATAATAATAATAATAATAATAATAATGATAATAATAATGATAATAATGATAATAATAATAATAGTAATAATATTAATAATCATCAAATGTTATCCAAATTCTCTTGATTCCCACTTTTATCATCATTATTGTTATGATTAATAGAATTCAGGTAATTATTATCATTATTACCCTAATAATTGCCAGAATCATCAAATGAATGGAAAAAACGTCATTTTGGAGTCTACTCTCAAAAGGCTATATTTTGCTAGATTTTGCAACTTTTGGGATTTTTTTTCTTTTACATTTTTTAAATTATATTTGGAGACAATTCCTTTTATTATCATCATTATTATCATGATTATCATCTTTATTATCGTTATCATCATCATTATCATCATCATCATCATTATCATCATCATTATCATCATTATTGCAATTATTATCATCAGTATTGCAATTATTATCATTATTATTGCAATTATTGCAGTTATAATATATATTTTCACATCTATACTAATAACAACTACAATAATAATAGTAATAACTATAACAATAACAATAATAGATTTTGCCGCATTTTAGACTTTTGGGATTTTTTTTCTTTTACCTTTTTTTATTATATATGGACACAATTCCTCTTATTATAATCATTATTATCATGATTATCATCATCATTATCGTTATCATCATCATTATCATTATTATCATCATTATCAACATCATTATCATCATTATTGCAAATATTATCATTATTATTACAATTATTGCAGTCATAATATATATTTTTACATCTATACTAATAACAACTACAATAATAATAGTAATAACAATAACAATAACAATAATAACGTTTTTATAATAATTATTTATATCATTATTTTAATTGATATCGTTATTACTGTAATTATTACTGTTATAATAATTATTTTTACAAATTTACTACCAGAGAAAATAATAATAAGGATAATAATAACAATAATAATATTAATAACAATATTATAACAATTAGTATTATTATAATTATACTAATTATTATCATTATTGTTATTATTACAGTTATAATATATTTTTTGGCAATAATACTAATAATTAAAGAATAATAAAAATAATAATAAAAATAATAATAATTATAATAATAATAATAATGATAATAATGCAAATAATAATGATAATAGTAATTATATTAATAATCTCAAATGTTATCAAATTATCTTGATTCTCATTTTATCATATATTGTCATGATTAAAGAATTCTGGTAAATTTTTATCATTATTACCTAATAATTGCCGATCATTTAAAAAATTTTGAGTCTCCTCTCAAAAGCCTATATTTCACTAGATTTTGCCACTTTCGGCTAGGGAATTTACTTTTTATTTACATT
>NW_023641711.1:84466-91966 GCF_015228065.2 Penaeus monodon
TAATTTTTAAAGGTAATAATGATAATACTTACCAGAATTCTATTAATCATGACAATAATGCAGATAAAAGTGAGAATAAAGAGAATTTGGATACCATTTGATGATTATTAATATTATTAATATTATCATTATTTTTATCATTATTATTATTATTATTATTATTATTATTATTATTTTTTTTTACTGGTAGTATAATTTGAAAATAATTATTATAACAGTAATAATTACAGTAATAACGATATTAATTAAAATAATGATATAAATAATTATTATAAAAACGTTATTATTGTTATTATTATTGTTACTACTATTATTATTGTAGGTGTTATTAGCATAGTTGTAAAAATATATATTATAACTGTAATAATTGCAATAATAATGATAATAATTGCAATAATAATGATAATAATTGTAATAATAATGATGATGATGATGATAATAATGATAATGATGATGATAACGATAATAATGATGATAATCATGATAATAATGATGATAATAACAGGAATTGTGTTCATATATAATAAAAAAGGTAAAATAAAAAAAATCCCAAAAGCCGAAAAAGTGGCAAAATCTAGTGAAATATAGGCTTTTGAGAGGAGACTCTAAAATGACGTTTTTTTCCATTCATTTGATGATTCTGGCAATTATTAGGGTAATAATGATAATAATTACCAGAATTCTATTAATCATGACAATAATGATGATAAAAGTGAGAATCAAGATAATTTGGATAACATTTGATGATTATTAATATAATTACTATTATTATTATTAGCATTATTATCATTATTATTATTATTATAATTATTATTCTTATTATTATTATTTTTATTATTATTATTGATATTATTATTATTATTATTATTATTATTATTATTATTATTATTTTAAATTTATTATTATTATTTTATTATTATTATTATTTAATTATTATTATTATTTCTTTAATTATTAGTATTATTGCCAAAAAAAATTATAACTGTAATAATAACAATAATGATAATAATTAGTATAATTATAATAATTACTAATTGTTATAATATTGTTATTAATATTATTATTTTTATTTTTATCCTTATTATTATTTTCTCTGGTAGTAAATTTGTAAAAATAATTATTATAACAGTAATAATTACAGTAATAACGATATCAATTAAAATAATGATATAAATAATTATTATAAAAACGTTATTATTGTTATTGTTATTGTTATTACTATTATTATGATGATAATCATGATTATAATGATTAGAATAAGAGGAATTGTGTCCATATATAATAAAAAAAGGTAAAAGAAAAATAATCCCAAAAGTCTAAAATGCGGCAAAATCTATTATTGTTATTGTTATAGTTATTACTATTATTATTGTAGTTGTTATTAGTATAGATGTAAAAATATATATTATAACTGCAATAATTGCAATAATAATGATAACAATTGCAATACTGATGATAATAATTGCAATAATGATGATAATGATGACGATAATGATGATGATGATGATAATGATGATGATAACGATAATAAAGATGATAATCATGATAATAATGATGATAATAAAAGGAATTGTCTCCAAATATAATTAAAAACATGTAAAAGAAAAAAAATCCCAAAAGTCGAAAAGTTGCAAAATCTATCAAAATATAGCCTTTTGAGAGTAGACTCCAAAATGACGTTTTTTTCATTCATTTGATGATTCTGGCAATTATTAGGGTAATAATGATAATAATTACCAGAATTCTATTAATCATAACAATAATGATGATAAAAGTGGGAATCAAGAGAATTTGGATAACATTTGATGATTATTAATATTATTACTATTATTATTATTATCATTATTATCATTATTATTATTATTATTATTATTATTATTATTATTATTATTATTTATAATTATTATTTTTTTTTTTATTATTATTATTATTATTATTATCATCATCATTATTATTATTATTACTTTAATTATTAGTATTATTGCCAAAAAATATATCATAGCTGTAATAATAACAATAATAATAATAATAAGTATAATTATAATAATACTGTTATAATATTGTTATTAATATTATTATTGTTATTATTATCATTATTTTTTTTTCTGGTAGTATAATTGTAAAAATAATTATTATAACGGTAATAATTACAGTAAAACGATATTAATTAAAGTAATGATATAAATAGATATTATAAAAACGTTTTTATTGTTATTATTATTGTTATTACTATTATTATTGTAGTTTTTATTAGTATAGATGTAAAAATATATATTATAACTGCAATAATTGCAATAATCATGATAATAATTGCAATAATGATGATAATAATTGCAATAATGATGATAATGATGATGATAATGATGATGATAACGATAATAATGATGATAATCATGATAATAATTAAGATAATAACAGGAAATGTGTCAATATATAGTAAAAAAGGTAAAAGAAAAAAAATCCCAAAAGTCGAAAAAGCGGAAAAATCTAGCAAAACATAGCCTTTTGAGAGTAGACTCCAAAATGACCTTTTTTCCATTCATTTCATGATTCTGGCAATTATTAGGGTAATAATAATAATAATTATCAGAATTCTTTTTAATCAGGGACAATAATGGTGATAAAAGTGAGAATCAAGAGAATTTGGATCACTTTTTGTGATTATTAATTTTATTACATTTTTCATTTTATTACATTATTTCATTATTATTTTTATTATCATTTTTTTTTTTACTTTATTATTATTATTATTTTATTATTATTATTATTATTTTTAATTATTATTATTATTACTTTTTTTATTAGTATTATTGCCAAAAAATATTCATAACTGTAATAATAAAAATAATAATTAATAAAAAAAAATAAAAAATAAGTATAATTAAAATAATAAAAATTGTTTAATTTGTTAAAATTTATTTTTATTGTTATTTTTTATCATTATTTATTATTTTTACTGGTTGCATAATTGAAAAAAATAATCATTAAAAACTAAAAAATTACATTTAATAACGATTTTAAATTTAAAAATAATGATTTTAAAAATAATTTTAAAAAAAAGTTATTTTTTGTTTTTATTTTTGGGTTATTTTTTATTTTTATTGTATTTTTTATTATATAGATGTAAAATATATATTATAACTGAAAAAATTTCCCAATAACAATGATAAAAAATTGCAATAATGATGAAATAATTGAAATTTAATGATAATAATAAAGGGTTTGAAAAGGGATGAAATGTGATGAAACGAAAATAAAAATGATAATATATAAAATGATAAAACGGGAAATTTGTGCCAAATAAAAAAAAAAAGGGGTAAAAAAAAAAAAATCCCAAAATTTCAAAAAAAAAGCGGCAAAATCTAGGAAATTTTGCCTCTTCAGAGTAGCTCCAAAAAAACGTTTTTTTCCCTTCATTTTATTATTCTGGCAATTATTAGGGTAATAATGATAATAATTACCAGAATTCTATTAATCATGACAACAAATGATGATAAAAGTGAGAATAAAGAGAATTTGGATAACATTTGATGATTATTACTATTATTCATTATCATTTTTATTATCTTTTATTATTATTATTATTGTTATTATGATCATTTTTATTATTATTTTTATTGTTATTATTATTATCATTATTTTTTTATTATTATTATTCTTACTTTAAAATTATTAGTATTATTGCTAAAAAAATATATTATAACTGTAATAAAAACCAATAAAAATAAAAAATAAGTATAATTATAATAATACTAATTATTATAATATTGTTATTAATATTATTATTGCTATTATCATCATTATTATTATTTTTACTGGCAGTATAATTGTAAAAATAATAATTATAACAGTAATAATTACAGTAATAACGATATTAATTAAAATAATGATATAAATAATAATTATAAAAACGTTATTATTGTTATTATTATTGTTATTACTATTATCATTATAGTTGTTATTAGTATAGATGTAAAAATATATATTATAACTGCAATAATTGCAATAAAAATAATAATTGCAATAATGATGATAATAATTGCAATAATGATGATAATGATAATGATAATGATGATATAAATGATAATGATCATAATGATGATGATAACAATAATAATGATGATAATCATGATAATAATTATGATAATAACAGGAATTGTGTCCATATATAATAAAAAAAAGGTAAAAGAAAAAAATTCCAAAAGCCGAAAAAGCGGCAAAGTCTAGCGGAATATAGCCTTTTGAGAGTAGACTTTTTTCCATTTATTTGATTATTCTGGCAATTATTAGGGTAATAATGATAATAATTACCAGAATTCTATTAATCATGACAATAATGATGATAAAAGTGAGAATAAAGAGAATTCGGATAACATTTGATGATTATTAATATTATTACTATTATCATTATTACTATTAGCATTATTATCATTATTATTATTATTATCATTATTATTATTATTATCATTATTATTATTATTATTATTATTATTATTATTATTGTTATTATTATTATTATTATTATTATTATTATTATTACTTTAATTATTAGTATTATTGCCAAAAAAATATATTATAACTGTAATAATAACAATAATAATAAAGAAGAAGAATAATTATAATAATACTAATTATTTTAATATTGTTATTAATATTATTATTGTTATTATCATCATTATTATTATTTTTACTGGTAGTATAATTGTAAAAATTATTATTATAACAGTAATAATTACAGTAATAACGATATTAATTAAAATAATGATATAAATAATTATTATAAAAACGTTATTACTGTTATTATTATTGTTAATAATATTATTATTGTAGTTATTATTAGTATAGATTTAAAAATATATATTATAACTGCAATCATTGCAATAATAATGATAATAATTGCAATACTGATGATAATAATTGCAATAATGATGATAATAATGATGATAATGATGATGATAACGATAATAATGATGATCATAACAGGAATTGTGTCCATGTATAATAAAAAGAGGTAAAAGAAAAAAATCCCAAAAGTCCAAAAAGCGGCAAAATCAAGCGAAATATAGCCTTTTTGAGAGTAGACTCGATAATGACGTTTTTCCATTCATTTGATGATTCTGGCAATTATTAAGGTAATAATGATAATAATTACCAGAATTCTATTAATCATGACAATGATGATGATAAAAGTGAGAATAAAGAGAATTTGGGGATAACATTTGATGATTTAAATATTTATTACTATTATCATTATTATACTTTTATTATTATTATTATATTACTATTATTATTATTACTATTATCATCTTTTATTATTTCTTTTATTATTTTATTATTTTATTATTTTTTATTATTATTATTTTTACTTTAATTATTAGTATTATTGCCAAAAAATATATTATAACTGTAATAATAACAATAATAATAAGTCGTTATGGGTTTTCCACATAGGCGTCGAACAGTCAATACGAAGAGGTACGGCCGGGGGAATAATATCATGTTTATTTCGCAAAAGTTTCAGAGATCACTCTTATCTCTATCTCAGTGATGCAATAGTGAACCAAAAAATACTATGCATTAGACAACAGAACTAATAAATTACACAGGTTCGTTTTAAATTTAAAAAAAGATATCAAAAAACAACAAAAAATTTAGCAAAATGAACAAAACAAAAAGGTATAGGTATTAGTACAAAACAAGTATATACAATGGAGAAAAAAAACAATAAAAACGAAAACATTGGAAAAAGCTATGAAAAACTAAACCCCATGGGTAATAGGCAGGAATGGACAACGCTAACTAGTGAACAAGGTGGTAGCGGTAGCGTTATTGTTAAGCTCTGGTTTCATCTTTCGGATCAGCAAAGATTCCGAGATCATGAAGTCTAGACGGGAGGAATGAGAGGATAGAATTTTAAAGTCTGTGTTGGAGAAAAGGTGTGAGTGATGGTGAGAGTGCTCTCTTATGGCCGAGAAAGATGGTCTGCTCAGCGGTAGTCCCATACGAAAAGACATGCCTTTGTGTTCCATTATGTGGTGACCCGACGTAACTGACAGGTAAATAGATATACTACATTGGAACACAAGTTAAAGTGTCATTTCGTAGGCTGTTTTAAGAAATTTGCAATAATGTTTTTGAATTTTAAAACAAAAAGCGATTTTATTTGCCGGATTGTTTCTAGAGCGTTTGTAATTGCATAAATTTTTTGCTATATGTGTGCATATATGCATGTATATATGTATGCATATATTTATGTATATATGTATTATACCATGTATTATATATTATTATATATTATATAATATAAATATATAATATATATATATATGTAATTTTGTATATATATACATATGTATATATGTATATATATATAATATTATATAAATTTTATTATATAATATGATATATAGATGAAAGGTAGATATAATAAGTATATATAAAATGAAATTTTTAGATGTTATATATGTGATTATATATATATTTTATATTATATATATTTATATATATATATATATATATGCATATATATATGTAAGTTTTAAAATTCCATTTTTACCTATACTTTATATATCTACATATTCATCTAAGTCATATATATATATAAATATATATATATATATAATATATATATTAATATATATAATATATAGACACACACACACACAACCACACCACACAACACCCCACAACCACACACCACCCCAAATATATATAAAATATATATAATTAAATATATATATATCTATAAAATACATAAATAACACTATATATACTTATATATTACAATATACATATTATACACCCTATAACTATATATCCATATTTACAAATATACATAAAAAAAAATATATATTATATATATAATATATATATAAAAAATTTCATAATATACATTTATATGCATATATATGTATATATGTTATATATGTATTATGTTTTATGTATATATGTTTTATATATGATATATGTATCATATATACCTAACCCAACCAAACCCAACCACCAAATAACCCAAGTTATCCTAACTAACCCAAACCTATCCAACCTAACTAAACCTAAACTAACAAAATAACCTAAACCTAACCTAAACCTAACCTAACCAACCCAAACCTAACCGAAACCAACCAAGCCTATCCTAAACCTAACAAAAATAACACAAACTAACCAAACTACCAAACTAACCTAAACCTAACCTAAACCCAAGAACTAACCCAAACTAACCCAAACATACCCAAACTACCTAAAACCCAACCAAAACCAACCCCAAAACCCACCCAAACCCACCCCAGTTATCCAAACTAAAACAAACTACCCAACCTAAACCTAAGCCATCCTAACCTAACCAAAACCCAACCTAAACCTATCCTAAACCTAACCCAAACCTAACCCAAACCTGTCGTAAACCTAAACCAAACCTAACCCGAACCTAACCCAAGCCTATCCTAAACCTAACCTAAACCAAACCAAAACCTAACCCATACCTAACCCAAACCTAACCTA
>NW_023641711.1:97840-100340 GCF_015228065.2 Penaeus monodon
TTCGAAGAGGAACAGGAATATAAGGATAAGTCGCGATATGCAAGCTTGGCCCCATCCCGGTCTATGCCATGAGGTGAGCCGGCCTGTGTCGACTACAGGCCGACTCGCTCATACTGTGTCGCTGTTGCTTACTCGTCTGAACTAGTCCTTCCCCGAAGTGGTGCCCAGCCACACTATGCGCAAAACCTAACTACCTTAAACCTAACCTAACGCAAATCTAACGTAGGCTTAACCTAACCTAAACCAAACCTAACTAAGGCTAACCAAATTAACGTATGAACTAACCTCCTAACCTAACCTAATAGCTAACCAAATCTAACCTGACTACCACACCTTTTTAATCAAAATCTTACCTAACCTAACCCAATAATGATTCTAACATAACCAACCTTACCTGTTCTAACATTATGTTAACCATTTTATCATAAAATAACTATTCTAACCTAACTAATCCAAAGTTGTCTAGCCTAAACTACATTTATGATTCTAAGTTAACGTAACTAACTTAACTAACCCAATAACTCAACCCAGCTTATCCTTAATCTTACCTAACCTACCAAAAAAAAAGGCGAGAGAGGGATAGCAGAACGAGAGGGAGAGAGAGAGTGAGGGAAGAGCAAGAGGGAGTGAAGAGAGGTCAAAAGGAGCAGCGAAATGTCTAAGATGAAGAGAGAGAGGGAGAGAGAGACAAAAGCAAGAGGGAGACGAGAGAGCAGGGAGTAGAGTAGAGAGAAAGATAGAGATAGAAATAAAAGAGAAGAGAGAAAGAAAGAATAGAGAGAGCCATAAAAGAGACAGAGAGAAAGAAAGAGAGAGAGACGAAAGATTTGGGAATATATTAGTATATATATATATATATATATATATATATATAATATATAATGAATTGATGATAACGATAATAATGATGATGAATCCGATAATAAATGATGATAATAACAGGAATTGTGTCCATATGTAATAAAAAAAGGTAAAATCAAAAAAATCCCAAAAGTCGAAAAGGTAAATATAGCCTTTTGAGAGTGAGTGGCAAAATTACGTTTTTTCGATTTCTTTGATGATTTTGGCATTCTTAGGGTAATAATAATAATAATTAGCAAATTGTATTAATCATGACACTAATGATGAAAAATGAGAATAAAGAGAATTTTGATGACATTTGATGATTATCAATATTATCATTATTATTATTATTTTATTATTATTATTATCATTATTATTATTATTATTATTATTATTATTATTATTATTATTATTATTATTATTATTATTATTATTATCATTATTATTATTATTACTTTCATTATTAGTATTATTACCCCCCAAAAAAAAAAAAAAATCATAACTTTAATAATAACAACAATAATAAGAATAAATATAATAATAATAATAGTCGTTATGATATTGTTATTAATATCAATATTGTTATTATTATCATTACTATTATTTTTACTGGTAGTATAATTGTCATTTTGGTTGCCATATTGTCATTCTGGTTGTCATATTGCCATTCAGGCTACCACATTGTCATTTTGTTTGTCATATCGTTATTCTGGTTGCAATATTGTCATTCTGGTCTTCATTCTATCATTCTGGTTGCCATATTGATGTATTTTTCCTTTTGACTCTCGCATGAAAAAAACTTGTATTAGAGAGTCATGTTTTAATTACTGATTTTGTTTGTATATTTTGATCTTCGAGTTTATTATTTTACATGATGACTAATCAGTTAAAATGAATAAATTTTGAAATTGATAATTCTATTGCTTATTATTAAATTGAATCGTTTCATTTCAGTCAACAGCTGAAATTACGTAATTGGACGATTGATGATACACAATTGCTTCCGTTAATAATGAATATCCTTGTTAATTTATCATTACGGTTATATGTCTAATCCTCCAATCAGCAGATGATTTTGATCCGCCCGGGGCACTAATTACCCTCATTAATCCCCACTATTAAGGAGAGGATAATGATAAGCGAATAAGTTTATATTTATCATCATTTATTGTTTATTTACTATATTTTATAATAATTTTGATTATTATGTTTGTTATTCATTCATAATTTGAATGTATTGTTATTATTGTATCTGCTATTTATTCACTTACCATTTTCATGATTGTATTCATTATTTATTTATATTTTTATCATTTTAGTGTTGTATTTATTATTTGGTAATTAGTTTTTTTTATTATTGACACTATTGTACTTATCATTTATTCAATATCTTTTGTTACTGAATTTCTCCTTTATTTCATCTATTTCTTTTTTTACTACCGTAGATATTATTTCATTGTTCATTAGATATTTCTAGTTATTTTTGCAATCAAATCTCAAATTATTGATTTTCGCTTCCCTTCCAGCTTATGTTTTAATCTTATTTTTATGCTTCTCAAAATTCTTCTTTCTTATTTTTTTTTTTTTTTCTTAATTCTTATCTTTTTCGTCTTCATGTGTTGTTTTTTCTTACAATTCATGTATATATATATATATA
>NW_023641711.1:129707-132429 GCF_015228065.2 Penaeus monodon
CGAACCGGAGCGAAAACTAACCTGCCGGAGGTGCACCGACGAGTGTGTGGGCAAGCTCAAGGTAGCCGGCCATGCCATGAAGGAGACCTATGACCGGCGCATGAGGGAAGTGAGGTACAACGTAGGTGACAGAGTGTCGGAAGCGAGGGCTCTCGCCGAAGCTACAGAGCCCCTGGGAAGGGCCATACACGGTGGTAGCGGCCCTCTCTGATGTCACCTATCGAATTCGCAGAGGGCGAAAACGACCGTCGGTTGTCCACGTGGACAGTCTGTGGCAGACGCTGACCGAGATGAGGACGAGCATTTGGACGGTGAGGGCGATGCAGCAGACGTCGATGGTGACCATGAGCCAGGTCTTGGGGCAGAAGATACCCCTCTGGGTGCCACTGCCAATCTACCGTCGCCCACACCTCCTCCAGAGCGACCCCAGCGTGAGCGAAGAAAGCTGCGCTGGATGAAAGATTTTGTGTTTCTGAGAATTGATTTACAATTACGGTTACTTTTGCTTGAAAGAATTTTGTTTGTTCCTGAGGACTAATTTTATTTAAATTTTCTGTAGTTTGTTTCATGTTTAGGTATGTCAGAGCAGACGGGTCGTCTGCTTGATAGGGGGGGATAGTGCTACACCAGTGGGTCTTTGTCTCTGTGCGAAACATGTGTTAACATGAAAAGGATGACCTGGGCATGTGTTAACATGAAGGGACCTGGGCAAACATGACGCAACTGGCTGTGAGCGGGGGAGTGGAGGAACAAGCCAAGAGCGACGCGGTTGGGTGCTGCTCCTGTGAAGACCTCGTGTGTGCCCTGGTGACCTGATAAACTTTGTGTTGCCCTGTTATAAGCTGTATCGTACAGTGTGACATGATGGTTTCCCCCTGTATAGTGCCTATAGATAAGTGTACGGGTAAATAACTTGTGTAAATAAAGGAAAGACTGTAACTTTGTGTTTATTTCGTGCCCTGCCTCGCCACTTGGCGTTTCCCCTCGGGGTGTTCTGGGACGCTGTAGTGCTCGGTGCCTCTTGGAGCTGTTCAGTGTTCACGACCCTGTAGATAGCACGCCGTCTGCCTAGCCTGCCTTGTGTTGGTGGCAGAGAGACGAGGCTGTCGGCGTAACACTATTATCATTATTATTATCATTATTATCATTATTATCATTATTATCATTATTATTATTATTATTATTATTATTATTATTATTATTATTATTATTATTACTTTAATTATTAGTATTATTGCCAAAAAATATATTATAACTGTAATAATAACAATAATAATAATAATAAGTATAATTATAATAATACGAATTGTTATAATATTGTTATTAATATCATTATTGTTATTATTATCATTATTATTATTTTTACTGGTAGTATAATTGTAAAAATAATTATTATAACAGTAATAATTACAGTAATAACGATATTAATTAAAATAATGATATAAATAATGATTATAAAAACGTTATTATTGTTATTATTATTGTTATTACTATTATTATTGTAGTTGTTATTAGTATAGATGTAAAAATATATATTATAACTGCAATAATTGCAATAATAATGATAATATGCAATAATGATGATAATAATTGCAATAATGATGATAATGATGATGATAATGATGATAATGATGATAATGATGATGATAACGATAATAATGATGATAATCATGATAATAATGATGATAATAACAGGAATTGTGTCCATATATAATAAAAAAAAAGGTAAAAGAAAAAAAATCCCAAAAGTCGAAAAAGCGGCAAAATCTAGCGAAATATAGCCTTTGAGAGTAGACTCCAAATGACGTTTTTTCCATTCATTTGATGATTCTGGCAATTATTAGGGTAATAATGATAATAATTACCTGAATTCTATTAATCATGACAATAATGATGATAAAAGTGAGAATAAAGAGAATTTGGATAACATTTGATGATTATTAATATTATTTCTATTATCATTATTATTATCATTATTTATTATTATCATTATTATTATTATTATTATTATTATTATTATTATTATTATTATTATTATTATTATTATTACTTTAATTATTAGTATTATTGCCAAAAAATATATTATAACTTTAATAATAACAATAATAATAATAATAAGTATAATTATAATAATACGAATTGTTATAATATTGTTATTAATATCATTATTGTTATTATTATCATTATTATTATTTTTACTGGTAGTATAATTGTAAAAATAATTATTATAACAGTAATAATTACAGTAATAACGATATTAATTAAAATAATGATATAAATAATGATTATAAAAACGTTATTATTGTTATTATTATTGTTATTACTATTATATGTAGTTGTTATTAGTATAGATGTAAAAATATATATAACTGCAATAATTGCTATGATAATGATAATTATTGCAATAATGATGATAATAATTGCAATAATGATGATAATGATGATGATAATGATGATAATGATGATAATGATGATGATAAAAGATAATAATGATGATAATCATGATAATAATGATGATAATAACAGGAATTGTGTCCATATATAATAAAAAAAAAGTTAAAGAAAAAAAATCCCAAAAGTCGAAAAAGCGGCAAAATCTAGCGAAATATAGCCTTTTGAGAGTATACACCAAAATGACGTTTTTTCCATTCATTTGATGATTCTGGCAATTATTAGTGTAATAATGATAATAATTACCTGAATTCTATTAATCATGACAATA
>NW_023641711.1:144855-147355 GCF_015228065.2 Penaeus monodon
TTTAATATTATATTTTTTATGTTTTAACATATTTATTATATATATTATATTTTAAAATTATATATTTATATATTTATTCTTCTTATATTTTATATATAGATTTTATTTTAAAATTTTAAATTTAATATATTTTTAAATAACTATATATTATATTAATATTTATGTATAAAATAAAAATTTCTAAAAATTATAATAATAATAATATATATATAATATATATAATTATATATAAAATATATATATTAAGTTCGTATAAATGCTATATATATATTATATATTTTATAATAATATATATATATATATATATATTTTTAAAAAATTTTTTTTTTAAAATAATATATATACAAAATGCTAAAACAGGAATATAAAATATAATTATATATAAAATATCGGATAAGTATGCATAATATATATGTAAATATATATATATATATATTATATATAAATATATATATATATATATATAATAATAAATATAAAAAAAATTTAAAAAATTTAAACATTATTATTATATTTTTTATATATAAATATAATATTAATCCCATATATATAATATAAAATATATTATTTATTTATTTAAATAAGATATATATATAATTATATATATAATATATTTTAAATATATATATAAAATTTATATATAATATATTATTATAATAAAAGTAAAATATAAATATATATAAATATATTTATATATATTTAAAATATATTTTATATTATATATATATTAATAATATATAAAATAAAAATTATTTTAATATTTACCTAACCCAAAACTAACCCAAACCTAACACAAGCCTACCTAACCTAACCAAAACCTATCCCAAACGTAACCTAAAACTAACACAAACCTAACCTAAACCTAACCTAACCTAAGCTAAACCTAACCCAAACCTAACCCAAACTTTACCCAAACCCTAACCCAAGCCTATCCTAACCTAACCTAAAACCTAACCCAAACTTACCCAACTAACCTAAACCTATCCTAAACCTAATCAAACCTACCTATAAGACCTAATAATAAACCAAAACCAAACCTAACGAAGCCTATCCTACAACGTAACTTAAACCTACCCAAACCTACACAAACCTAACCCAAGCCTATACTAAAACCTAACCTAACCTAACCCGAAACAAAACAAAAGCCTATCCTAAAACCTAACCCAAACCTAACTAAAAACCTATCCTAAACCTAACCTAAACCTATCCAAACCTAACCTAAACCTATCCCTAAACCTAACCCAAACCCTAAAAAAAAACCTAAACCTATCCCTAAACCTAACCCGAAAACTAACGCTAATCCTATCCTAAACCTAACCCAAACCTAACCTAATTTAACCTAAATTAAACTAGCTAAACCTAATTAATCTTACTATCTTCACTTCAACTAATCCCAAACAATCTAATATAAATATAACCTAACCTAACATACCTGATTATCTAACATAACTAGCCTAGAGATAGCTAAACTCTAACCTAAACCCAACTATCCTAACCTAAACTAATCTAACCAAACATAATAGTATATAGCCTAATCTAACATACCTAACATATTTAACATAACCTAGCGTACACGTAAACCTAACCTAAACAAAAGCAAAAAGAAAGCACCATCAGTGTTTACTTTTCAAGTATTTTCCATCGGTAATCCGTACACTGAATTCTGACTTGTGTATTTAACGCAAGGGCGGAACGCAAAATTGCAAGATTAACGTTAAATACTGGAATACTGAATGACAGGGAACAGCGAATTTTTTGATTGAATGAAAATCATTGGAACCGTGTATATTATTTAGCTTATACACTTTTCTTTGCAGATAAGTTTCGAATACTTGAAGTATTTCGAACTTATCTGCAAAGAAAAGAGTTTATAAGTATAGTGTATAAGTATAAAGTAAAGTTATTGCAGAAGTTATTGCTTCAACAAGGCTACCTAGAGTGGCATTTTAATCTGAAATCCAGGTTGCTTTTGTTGTGTCAATAGTACGTTCCAACAAAGAAAATTAAATCAAAATGGATATGTAAATGCTAATTAGCAAATTAAGTGTATAAGATTACATTTAGATTAAATTGGTTTAGGGTAGGTTAATTTCGCTTATAGTTGGGTAGGTTAGGCTAGATGGGTAGGTGGGTTTGGTTTAAATTATGTTTTTTCGGCTAGGTGTATTTTATTACATTAGGTTTATGTTGGATTCTAGTTCAGGTTAGGTATGTTTATTAGTTTAGTTTAGGCTATGTTTATGGCCATGTTTATTAGATTTGGTTTAGGTTAGGTTGGTTCAAGTTATTTGGGTTCGTTAGAATGATATTTATATAAAAGATTGGTTTTTCCTCAGGAAAGGTTAGATTTTAGTTATGTTTATTATTTTAGGTTAGGTAGATTAATAAAGCTGGAATTACTGGAGAAATAACTGCTGATACAGTTTCCACTTCTCTTTCCCTATTTATTTTGATTACAATATATATGCTGTAATATCTGTATATATCCTCCCGGAGAAAT
>NW_023641711.1:157355-177355 GCF_015228065.2 Penaeus monodon
ATATATTATATATATTATATATAATTATTAACAAAAAAATTTAAAAAATATATAAAAACTTAAAAATAAATTTTATATATTGATTTATTTAAAATTATTTTTTATTATATATATATATTTTAATATATATTATAATTATATTATATATATATATATATCTATATATCATTTACATATATATATATTACTATCTATATAACAAACTATATATACCATACTTATATATATATATGTATAGTATATATTATATATCTATATATATAATATTATAATATATATATATATACTATTATATATATATATATATGTATATACATAATATGTATATGCACATACACATGTGTATTATGTATTATATACAATTTGTTCAATCTATACATAGTATAATGTATATAGCTATGTTTGCATATTCATTTTTGTAAAGAATGTATATATATATGTGTGTGTGTGTGTGTGATAATATATATTATATACACAAATTGAGAGAGACACAGATAGAGAGAAAAAGTGAGATATACATGCATATAGATATATATATATATAGTATATATATAATATCGAATTATATATATATATTTATATAAATATATATATAATATATTATATATATATATACCTATATATATATATATATATATATATATATATAATTATATATATATATATATATAATATACATATACACACAAATATATATATAGAGAGCTAAGTATGAATCTATTATAGAGAAGAGATAGAAACTATAGATATAGATATATATAATACTGTAGATAATAGCTATCATCGATAATATATTATCTAGATATAGAGATGATATACAAATATAAATATATATATATATATATATATATATATACATATATATATATATATAGATAGATATATATATCTATATATAGATATATATATATATATATATATATATATATATATGAATGTATGTATATCACATACACACAGGCAAAGCACATTGCTAAACATGTGTTTGTTTAGATCTAAAAACATATGAAATATATATATTACCCGTATTATACTACATGTAGTACACACACACACAACACACACACACACACACACACACAACACACACACACACACACACACTCACACACACTCACTCACACACAACACACACACACACACAACATATATATACTATTAATTATATATATATATACTATATAGATCTATATAATATATATATATATATATATATATATATACATTTGCAAAAAGCAAGGATACCTTTTTGCTTATAGATTTAGTTTTATGTTATGTTAAGGTTATGTTTAGTATATTGTTTAGGATATGTTTAGGATATGTTTAGAATATGTTTAGGTAGTTTAGGATAGGTTTAAGTTAGGTTACGTTAGGTTTGGGTAGGTTTGGGTTAGGTTTAGTTTAGGTTTGGGTAGGTTTGGTTAGGTTTAGGTTAGGTTTAGATAGCTTAGGTTAGGTGTACGTTAGTTTAGGTTAGTTTGGGTAGGTTAGTTAGGTTTGATTAGGTTGGGGTTAGTTTAGGATAGGCTTGGGCTAGATTTAGGATAGGCTTGGGTTAGGTTGGGGTTAGGTTTGGGTTCGTTTTGGGTTAGGCTTAGGTAGGTTTGGGTTAGTTTGGGTTAGGTTTAGTTTAGGCTTGGGTTAGGTTTGGTTAGGTTTATTGAGGTTGGGTTAGTTTAGGGATAGGTTTGGGTTAGGTGGGTTAAAGTGTAGGTTAGGTTTAGGATAGGTTTAGGTTAGGTTTGGGTTAGGTTAGGATAATTTAGGTCACGTTGGGGTTAGGTTTAGGAAGTTAAGGTCAGGTTTGGGTTCTGTTGACGTAGTTTTAGGATTAGGTTTGGGTTAGGTTTAGGATTGGTTTAGGTAAGGTTTAGTATAGGTTTAGGTTATGTTTAGTATAGGTTTAGGTTAGGTTTCTTTCAGGTTTGGTCGGTTAGAATAGGTTAGGGGTTTGTGTTAGGTTTAGGTTAGGGTTTCGGTTAGGTGTGGGTTAGGTTAGGTTAGGATTAAGGTTAGGCTTAGGGTAGGTTTGGGTAGGTTTGGTTAGGTTTGAGTTGGTTTAGTCGTTTGGGTTGGGTTTTAGGTAGTTTTTAGGTTAGGTTTAAAGTTAGGTTTAAGGTTAAGGTTAGGTTAAGGTTAGTTAAGTTTAGGTTTAGGTTTAGGTTTAGGTTAGGTTAGGGTTAGAATAGGTTTAGGTTAGGGTTCGGTTACGGTTAGTTAGGTTAGGTTGGGTTAGGTTAGGGTGGGTTTGGGTTAGGTTGGGTAGGTTGGATTAGGTTTGTGTTAGGTTGTGTTAGTGTAGGGTTAGGTTTAAGTTTAGGATATGCTTTGGTTAGGTTTGGGTTAGGTTTGGGTTAGGTTTGCGATCGGTTTAGGTTAGGTTTAAGCTAGGTTTAAGTTAGGTTAAGGTTAATGTTAGGTTAAGGTTGGGTTTAGGTTAGGTTTAGGTTAGGTTAGGGTTAGATTAGAGTTAGGTAGGGTTCGGTTACGGTTAAGGTTAGGGTTAGCTTAGGGTTAGGTTAGGGTTCGGTTAGGTTTAGGTTTGTGTGTGTTTGGATTCGGTTGTGTTAGGGTTGTGTTAGTTTAGGGTTAGGTTTGGGTTAGGTTTGGGTTAGGTTTTGGGTTCGATTTAGGTTAGGTTTAGGTTAGGTTAAGTTAGGTTAGGTTAAGTTTTGGTTAGGTTATTTCTATACTTATACATATAAATATATATATTTATATACATATGTAGATATATATATATATATAAATAAAAACACACATACACATACACACACACCACACACACACTACACACTACACACACACACACACACAGACACCAAAAACCACACACAATAGAATATATATATATATATAATATATTAGTATTATATATATATATAGATATGTGTGTGTGTGTATATATATATATTATATATATATATAATATATGTATACATATATACATTATATCTTTAACATCTTATACATATCTATACTATATGCATATATATAACATATATAGTATACATATATATGCTTATATATATGTAATATATATGTATATTTAATTGGTATATATAGTGGGTTAGGTTTAGGTTAGGGGGGGGGCGCCTCTAGGTTAGGTTTAGGTAGTTTGTTGGTTTGTGTTAGGTTTGGATAGGTTTGGGTTAGGTTTAGGATAGGCTCGGGTTAGGTTTGTGTTAGGTTTGGGTCTAGGTTTGGGTTAGGTTTTAAGTTAGGTTAAGGTTAAGGTTAGGTTAAGGTCAGGTTTAGATTAGGTTTAGGTTAGGTAGGGTTAGACAGGTTTAGGTTAGGGTTCGGTTCCGGTTAAAGTTAGGGTTAAGTCTTAGGGTTAGGTTAGGGTTGGGTTAGGGTTAGGTTTGTGTTAGGTTTGGATTAGGTTTGTGTTAGGTTTTTTTTAGTTTAGGGTTAGGTTTGGGTTAGGTTTGGGTTAGGTTTGGGTTCGACTTAGGTTACGTTTAGGTTAGGTTAAGCTAGGTTAGGTTAAGTTTTAGTTAGTTTAGGTTCGGTTTAAGTAGGTTTAAAGTTAGGTTATGGTTAAGGTTAGGTAAGGTTAGGTTCTAGGTTAGGTTTAGGTTAGTTAGGGTTATATTAGAGGAGGTTAGGGTTCGGTTACGTTAATTAGGGTTAGTAGGGTTAGGTTAGGTTGGGTTAGGTTAGGTTGTGTCTGTTTTGGAATTAGGTTTGTGTTAGTTGGTTAGTTTGGGTCGATTTAGGTTAGGTTTAGGTTAGGTTAAGTTAGGTCAGGTTAAGTTTTGGTTAGGTTAGGTTAGGTTAGGTATGGTAGATTAGGTTAGGTTAGGTTTGGGTTAGGTTACGTTAAGTAGCGTTAGGTTAGGTTCGGTGGAGTTTGGGTAAGGTTCGTTAAGATACATTTCTTTAAGAAGATACCCCCCAAACACATACTCACGAACGCATAGAGACATATAAATACATATATAACACATTTCATACTTATACATATACATATATATATTTAATACATATTGTAGATATATATATATAGATATATAAATATATAAATTAAAAACACACATACACATAACACACCACACGCACACATAAACACTTACCACACACACACACACACACACACACACACACACACAAACAATATAATATATATATATATATACCAATACATATATATACATATATTATACAATATTCATAATATACACATATATACATATATCTACATATATAACATATATATATTTTTAAAAAAAAAATATATACATATATATATATATATATATATATATAATATATTTATATATATATGAATATATATATATTAGATATATGTATTATTTTATATGTATATATGTATATTTATATGTATTATATATGCATATTTATATGCAGATTTATATGTATATTATGTACATATATGTATATAAAATGTATATATATGTGTATATAGATGTATATATGATATATATATATATAAATATATATAATATATATATATATATATATATATATATGTGGTGTGTGTTGTGTGTGGGTGTATGGGATGTGTGTGATGTGGTGTGTGGTGTGTGTGGTGTGTCTATATACTATATTATGTATATATATAAATATATATATATATGCATTAGATATATATATATATAGATATATATAGATATATAGATGCTATATATATACATATATAATATATATATATATATATATATATATAGACATATATACATTGTATATATATACACATAATACAACATATATACATACATATATAAAGACAGTATATACATACACATATTCACTACATATATACAATACATAATACATACATAGATACATACATATATCACAACATGATATATACAAATATTACATACATATATACATACATATATACATGCATATATTGCACAAATTATATGCAATTACAAACGCTCTACAAAAAAAAATTCACTTTGTTTCAATATTCTAACCACTATGTAAATTCTTAAAACAGCCAACGATATTCCAGCTTAACTTGTGTTCAATGTAGGAACTATTACTGTCCTGACTGCCAAGTCAGGTACGTAGGGTCAACCTCACGATGGTTTGTCACCGCATAAGGAAGTCTTTTCGTAGGGAATACGCTGGCAGACCATCTGCTCGGCCATAAGAAGAGCACTCTCACCCCAACACCACACTTTTCTCCAACACAGACTTTAAAATTCTATACTCTCATTCCTCCCGTATAGGACCCTATGATCTCGGAATCTTTGCTGATCCGAAAGATGAAACCGGAGCTTAACAATAACGCTACCGCTACACTTGTTCACTAGTGAACGCGTTGTCTCCCCTGCCTATCACCCATGTTGGTTAGTTTTCATAGCTTTTTTCACGGTTTTTCGTTTTTATTGTAGTTTATCCCATTGTAATATTGTGTGTACTATATACCTATAACGATTTGTTTTGCTCATTTTTGCCACTTTTTGTGTATTTGATATCGTTCTTTGATTTAACGAACCTCTGTAATTTATATAGCTCTGTTGACTATGCCATAGATTTTTTTGTTCACTATTGCAGGCACTGATGATAGAGGATAAGGACTGATCTCTGAAACGTTTGCTGAATAAAAACATGAAATTATTCACGGCGTATTAGAACCACTTCGTATTGACTGTTCGACGCCCTATGTGGAAAACCCATAAAGATTATATGTATACCTATGTGTAATAAATAATGTATATATATGTTATATATATATAGATTATATATATATATGGTATATATTGGATATATATGTATATAATAGGTATATATATGTGTATATATGTATATATGTATATATAATATACTGAGATATATGTATATATACTATACACATTCTTAAATCCATTACCACACACACCACACACAAACACACACACCACACACACACACACATCACACCACACACACACATATAAATAAGATATATATATATATATATATAATATATAATATAATAGATCTATGTATATTATATATATATATATATATATATATATATATTATATATATATAGACTATATATATAATATGGTGTGTGTGGGTGTGTGTGGTGTGTGTGGTGTGTGTGTGGTGTGTGTGTTATACATATATAGATATATGTAGATAGATAGATACATATATATATATATATATATATAATATATTATATATATATATATATATAATATATATATATATATGTGGTATCCATATATATGTATGTATATACATACATGTAAGTATATACATATACATGTAGCATGTAGTAGGGACACACAAACATGGAAGCGAAGGCACACAAGCCACACCACAAAAAACAAAACACGACACATATACATGTGTTGACTTTATAACATAGATACATATATAAATAGATAGGATTAGATACATTCATACATCGACAGATCTATAGGAAATCGAAAGATAGATAGATAAGAAAAATAAGGTAGAAATATTTATTATAAAGACAGATAGATAGATATACATATATACATACGATAAAATATACCTTTTATAGGGTATATATATTACATGTATAGTGTGGGTGTGTGTGGGTGTGTGTGTGTGTTGTTTTGTTTGCGGTGTGTGGCATGTATATGTGTATATCTATGGTTGCATACGCTTTAGCCCCTGACAACAGTGAAACCCTCTGGCCAAGGGGAGAATGGGTAAAAAATACCCGTTTATTAGGAAATACAAGATTATTCTTATGCTTAATGTAGTTTTTCAAAACACCGTTTAAGTTAAGATATAAGGCACGAAACTCAGTTCTTCATCTCATTTCATTTGATGATATCATCAGAAGTTCATTCATGTCACTCCATAAAATGCATTACGTATTTCATTTGATTCATTTTATATACATACCTATTCGATAGCCATAGGGCAGCTGCCTATTACATACATAGTAAAGGGAGGAGCAGAAAAGTCCAATTTATCTACTACTATATTACATAAACCACGGGTTCAGTAATTAACCATCCACACATCATCGAACGTATTCATGCACACTCATCATCATTCAAAAACACAATAATGTGGACACATCGAGAAACAGAATGAATATACCATATATAGACAATGAAATATATATAGAAAGTGAACCTTATAAAGAGGACAAAATGAATATATAAGCGATCCACAAACTGGTCCTCCCGACCACCGACCAAGCGTGCCAGCTCGAGCGCTGGCGAGGTTATTCATAATACAATGAAGAAAGGGTCGAACCATGTCCCGTGGAACCGTGAATGTGAATCTGAACCCGACTAAGTGCACACATTCGAACACCATCCCCTAAAGCAGTCTTGCAAAGCAAAATTCGTAGTCGGGTGAGGAGACTACCGCAGGTCGAGGCTCAGGAAGCCGACGCGGTTATCGTATCCAGCATTATCACAACTCCATCCTTAAAAAGAAAAAAAAGTATGAGAATCTTTTACATTATACACGTTAAATTACATTTGTAGGCAAGGTACTTTAATATTCAGTATATCAGTGAATCAACAAAAAAACAATATGTTAATCTTTAGAAAACAGGAGTAAGCCAAAATCATACAACAGAAAAGATACATTGACAAAATACTTCACTACACATTGGGAAACAATCATCCACATGGTAACAACATTGACATTTTCTCACTGACAAATCTGTGAACAAGGACAAAATTAGTACACACTCACAGCAAACATCACGAGAGGAAGTGATATGAAGAGATTTACTTAAACATTAAATTGATTTCTAGATAGAACATCGGCGATCAGTCTTTGCCTTTTATATGGTGGACATCAAGGTTATGGTCTGTAACCTCTAAGCTCCACCTCATGATTCTCTGGTTCTTAGAGCTCATTCTGGATAAGAAAAACCAAGGGTGTGGTCTGTGTAAACTTAAGGGAAATACTAGGCAGAATAGGCATACCACTTCAAAATTGCCTAGTGCTAGAATGAGACTCAGAGTTTCTTTTTACACAGTAAATTTCTTGAAAAGGAAACACAGGATGATCGATCCCTTTACCATCAGCTTGACACAAAACAGCTCCCGCTCCGATATCGCTGCATCTACATACATGTAAATGGTCATCGAAATTGGGAGAAAACGAGAACGGGGAGGACACTAAGCACTGCCTTGATCTTTCGGAATGCAGCTTCGCAGGATTCGGACCATTTAAATTTTACCTTTTGCGTTAGCAGGTCTGTCAGCACAATATCGAAAAGTTCTTACAACTCTGCGAGAATACCCGGCATTGCTAAGAACCCTCTTCAGGGTCTCGTTTTGTTTTTGGTACAGGATACTCTGTGGATTGGACACGATATTCACATTAAAGGGATAAACTTGCACCTGACCTTGATGTCATCATCAAGGTAGGCTTTACATCCATTAAATACGGGATGGACGCGATACTGATAAAGCCCCATCGTGCGTTACAATAGAAAAGAGGCGTTTTTCGCACGTTTTGTGAGAGGAATTTGCCACTAGCCTTGACCAGATCAATTTTGGTTACAAATTTTAGCATGCCTTACAAGATCAATTCAATCGTCTATCCTGGGAATAGGAATAACTATTATCTCTAGTAAGCATTTCACCACGTTCTGAAATCAGATACAGAAAAGCATAGATCCATCTGCTTCGGAACTAACTAGCAGGGAAAACTCCCACTCACTCATGCTAGCTCAATAATGCCGTTTTCTAAAATATAAATCATTTCTCACTTAATTAATTATGTTTGTAAAGGGTTGCATCCTATAAGGATGTTGCTTAATAGAGAATGATACCAACATCACTATCGTGATAAAGAGTGTTTGCTTGGGAAATCAAGAGTACAAATGGGAGTATTCATGCAGAAGTCTGCTCAACGCATCTTGTAGAGCTCGGATTAGTGTTTAATCTTACATGATAAAGTCTCAGAATTACGTAAATTAGAGTAGGTACACCATCAAGAGATCAGCATCCCTCCCAGAACAATACTTCCACAGGTTTATAAAATTTTTTTTTTTTTTTTTTTTTTTTTTTTTTTTTTTTTTTTTCAGTCACCAGGATTTCGAGGACTTTCACCCTTATTGTCGCATAGGAAAAATCATTATTCGAAAAATAGGCATTTCATCTGATTAATGTGACACTGTCGCGTCTTTTCACGTCTCCCTGGGGTTTGGATAACATAATTAGCGTTATTTATCTTTTCTCTATACAGAATAACCGTAGTACCGTGCTTTTAGTTATTTTGTATTTATTATTATTTTTACTCGTATTGTGTAATTCAAAAAATAATTATTATAACAGTAAACTTTACAGTAAATAAACGATATTAATTAAAAGGTGATATAAATAATTTTTATAACTCGCTATTATTGTAGGTACTATTGTTGATTACTATTATTATTTTTTGTTTATTACGTATAGTTGCAAAAATATAACAATTATAACTGCAATAATTCCGAAATAATGATGATAATGAAATAATGATGATAATAATTGCAATAATGTGATAATGATGATGGCTAATGATGAAATATGATGATAACGATAATAAAAGATGATAATCATGAATATAATGATGAAATAACAGGAATTGTGTCCATATATAATATAAAAAAGGTAAAAGACACAAATAAATCCCAGAAGTCGGAAAAAGCGGAAAATCTAGCGAAATAAAGCCTTCGAGAGAATACGACAAAAGACGTTTCTTTTATTTATTGATGGTTTAGTAATTATTAGGGTAATAATGATAATAATTACCAACTTTATATTAATCATGACAAAATGATGATAAAGTGAGAATAAAGAGAAACTTGATAACATTTGATGTTATAATTATTAATATTATCATATTAGTGATTATTATTTATTATTCTTTATTTATTATTATTAGTATTATTATTCTTATTTATTTATTATTATTATATTATATTATTACTATATATTATTATTATTATCATTATTATCATTATATGATTATTATTATCATTGTTATTACTTTTTTATAAGCATTAATTACCAAAAAATTCTATTATAAACTGTAATTAAAACATAATAATAATAATAGTAATTAAAATAATATTAATAAGGATAATAATAATAATAATAATTGTTATAATATGTATTAATATTATTAGTTTTATCATTATTTTATTTAATGTAGTATAATTGCAAAAATAGTATTATAAACAGTAATGGATTATAGTAATAACGTATTATTAGAATAATGATAAAATAAATTATTATAAACTCGTTATTATTATATATTATTGTAATTATTAATAATTATTATTGTTGTGTATTAGTATATCATTCTGCAATAATTAATATACATAATGATAATACAGTGCAATAGTGATGATAATAATTGCAATAATGAGATAAATAATGCAATAATTGGATGAAATGATGATGATAATGATGATAATGATGATGATAACCCGATAATAAAGATGGTAATCATGATAATAATGATGATAATAAAAGTATTGTGTCCAATATAAATATGAAAAAAGTAAAAAAAAAATCCAAAAGTCCCCCGAAAAAACACAGGAAATCTAGCGAAAGTATTATATTATATTTATTATTTAATTATATTTTAGATTATATTATTATCATTATTACTTACTTTAATTATTAGTATTATTGCCAAAATAGATTATAACTGTAATAATAAATTATAATAATAATAATGAGTATAATAATAAATTACTAATGAATTAAATTATTATTGTTATTTTATTCATATTATATTTTTACAAAAATAATTTTATTATTAATAGTAATAAATTACAGGAAATAACGATAGAACAAAATAATGATATAAATAATTATTATAAACTCGATATTATGTTATGAATATTTGTTATACATAGTATTATTGTTGGTTATAGTATAGTTCAAAAATTCTATATCATAACTCCCAAATAATTGCCAATAATAATGATAATAGTTGCAATAATGATGATAATAATGGCAATAATGCTGATAATGATCATAATAATGATAATAATAATGATGATAAACGATAATATATGATGATAATACAGGATAATAATGATGATAATAACAGGAATTAGGTTCATATATAATATAAAAGGTTAGAGAAAATAATCCAGAAGTCGAAAAGAGGCAAAATATAGCGAAAGACAGCCTTTTGTGCGTATACGGCCAAAATTTGATGAGTTTGGCAATTATTATGGTAATAGTGATGATAATAACTACCAGAATTGTATTAAAATCATGAAAATACTGATGATAAAAGTGGAAAAGAAAGAAAAATTTTCATAAAATTTGATGATTATTAATATTATTAATATTATCTTATTATTATTATTCATATTATATATTATTATATTATTATTATTATTATTATATTATTATTATTATTATATTACTATTATTATTACTATTATTTCTTATCATTAAAACTAGCGAAATACAGGCTTTTGAGAAAATAAGCAAAAATGACGTCTCGATCTTTGATGATTGTGCAATATTAAGGGAATTTTAATAATAATAATAATTACCCCAGAATTCTATTAATCATGACAATTAATGAAGATAAAAGGAGATACAGAGATTGGGATAACATTTGATGATTAGTAATATATTATATTATCATTATTTTTATTATTATTATTATTATTATTATTAATTATTATTATTATTAATTATTATTATATTATATTATGATTATTACTCTATTACTTTAAACGATTAGTATTATTATTATTAATCCTATTTACTTTAATTATAGTATTATTGCCAAAAAATATATTATAACTGTAAGAATAACAATAATAATAATAAAAGTAATAAGATAATAAACTAACGTTATAATAGTGTTATAATATGATATTTGTTATTATATCATGATTATTATTTTTCACTGGTAATATAATGTGAAAATAATTATTATAACGTAATAATTACAGAATAACGATATTAATTAAAATAATATATAAATAATTTATTATAAAAAACGTTATTATTGTTATTTTATTAGTATTACTAATCATTATTGGAGGGTGATTAGTTATAGTTGTAAAAATATATATTATAACTGTAATATTGGCAATAATAAGATAATATTAAAAAATAATGACAATGATGATGATAATTGATGTGATAAACAATAATGAAAGATGATAATCATGATAATAATGATGATAATAACAGGAATTGTGTCCATATATAATAAAAAAAAGTAAAAGAAAACAAATCCCAAAAGGCGAAAAGCGGCAAAATCTAGCGAAACATAGCCTATTGAGAGAAGTAGACTCCAAAAAAACTTTTTTTTTCCATTCATTTGATGATTCTGGCAATTATTAGGGAATAATGAAATAATTACAGAATCTATTAATCATGACAAAAAATGATGATAAAAGTGAGAATAAGAGAATTTGGATAACAATTGATGGATTATTGATATTATTACTATTATCATTAAATATTATTCATTATTATTATTTTTTTCTTATACTTTAATTATAAGGTATTATTGACAAAAAATATATTAAAAATGTAATAATAACAAAATAAAATAAGTATAATTTAAAAACACTAATTGTTAAAATATTTTTATTAAATTATTATTGTTATCATTTTATTTTTTTTACTTAGTATAATTTTAAAAAAAAATATTTAACAGTAAAAAATTCAGTAATAACGATATTAAATTTAAAAAATGAAAAAAATTTTGTTATAAAAACGTTTTATTGTTATTACTATTTTTGAGTTTATTACATGATGAAAAATAATTTATAAGTGCAATAATTGCAATAAAAATAAAGGTAATTGCAATAAATGAAATAATTGAAATTTAATGATGATAATGATGATGATAATGTTGTGATAACGTAAAAAAGATGATAATTGATAAAAATTTAGAAAATAACAGGAATTGTGTCCATATATAATAAAAAAGGTAAAAGAAAAAAAAATCCTAAAAGTCGAAAAAGGGGAAAAAAAATCTAGTAAAAATAGGGGTTTTGAGAGTAGTTTCCCAAATGACTTTTTTTTTCCTTTCTTTTGATGATTTGGAAATTTTATTAGGGTAATAATGAAATAATTACCAAAATTCTTTTAATCAGGGGAAAATAAGAGAAAAAAGTGGAAAAAAGAGAATTGGAAAATGATGATTATTATTACTTATTCATTTTTATTACATTATTGTCATTATTATTTATTATTATTATTATTATTTATATTTTTTTATTATTAATATTATTTTATTATTATTATTATTATTTTTTATTATATTATTATTTTTATTTTTATTATTATAATGTTATTATTTTTATTATTATTTTATTATTTTTATTATTATTATTATTTTTATTTATTTTAAATTATTAGTTTTATTCCAAAAAATATATTAAAAATGTAATAAACAATAAAAATTTAATAAAGTATATTATAATAATACTAATTTATAATATTGTTATTAATATTAATTTTATTAATTCCTTATTTTTTTTTTAGAGCAATTTGTAAAAAAATTTTAATAAAAAAAATTACGAAATTTCAAGAGAATTTGGATAACATTTGGATTATTAAATATAATTAATATTATCATTATATTATCATTATTATCATTTTATTATAAAACGTTATTATTGTTATGGTTATTGTTATTACTACTATTATTGTAGTTTGTTTTAGTATAGATGTAAAAATATATATATAACTGCAAAATTGCAATAATAATGATAATAATTGCAATAATGATAAATAATAATTGCAATAATGATGATAATGATGATGATTATGATGATAATTATGTAATATGATGATAACGATAATAAGATGATAATCATGATAATAATGATGATAATAACAGAATTGTGTCCAGAAATAATAAAAAAGGTAAAGGAAAAAAAATCCCAAAAGTCGAAAAAGCAGCAAAATCTAGCGAAATATAGCCTTTTTAGAGTAGACTCCTAAATGACGTTTTTTAATTCATTTAATGATTCTCACAATTATTAGGGTAATAATGATAATAATTAAATGAATTCTATTAATCATTACAATAATGATGATAAAAGTGAGAATCATGGGGAATTTGGATAACATTTGATGATTTTTAAATATAATTACTATTATCATTATTATTATCATTATTATAATAATATTATTATTATCATTATTATAATTTTTATTATTATTGTTATTTTTGTGTTATTGATATTATTTTTACTATTATTATTATTATTATTATTATTATTTTTGATTATTATTATTATTACTTTAATTATTAGTATTTTTGGGCCAAAAAATATTTTATAACTGTAATAATACAATAATGATAGTAATAAGTATAATTATAATAATACTAATTGTTATAATATTTTTTTATAATATTATTTTTGTTATTTATCATTATCATTATTTTTTTCGGGTAGAAATAATTGTAAAAAAAATTTATTAAAAAGTAATAATTACAGTAATAACGATATCAATAAAAAATGATATAAATAATTATTATAAAAACGTTATTATTGTTATTATTATTGTTATTACTATTATTATTGAAGTTGTTATTAATATAGATGTAAAAATATATATTATAACTGCAATAATTGTAATAATAATGATAATATGTGCAATAATGATGATAATGATGATAATGATGATAATGATAATGATGATGATAACGATAATAATGATGATAATCATGATAAAAACAGGAATTGTGTCCATATATAATAAAAAATGGTAAAAGAAAAAAAGTCCCAAAAATAAAAAAAGCGGCAAAATCTAGCTAAATATAGCCTTTTGAGAGTAGACTCCAAAATGACGTTATTTCCATTCATTTGATGATTCTGGCAATTATTGTGGTAATAATGATAATTATTACAAGAATTTTTATTTATCATAACAATAATGATGATAAAAGTGAGAATCAAGAGAATTTGGATAACATTTGATGATTATTAATATTATTACTATTATCATTATTATTATCATTATTATTATTATTATTATTATTATTATTATTATTATTATTATTATTATTATTACTTTAACTATTAGTATTATTGCCAAAAAATATATTATAACTGCAATAATAAAAATAATAATAATAATAATAAGTATAATTAGAATAATACTACTTGTTATAATATTGTTATTAACATTATTATTGTTATTATTATCATTATTATTATTTTTACTGGTAGTATGATTGTAAAAATAATTATTATATCAGTAATAATTACAGTAATAACGATATTAATTAAAATAATGATATGAATAATTATTATAAAAACGTTATTATTGTTATTATTATTGTTATTACTATTATTATTGTAGTTCTTATTAGTATAGATGGAGAAATATATATTATAACTGCAATAATTGCAATAAAAATGATAATAATTGCAAAAATGATGATAATAATTGCAATAATGATGATAATGATGATGATAATGATGATAATGGTGATGATAACGATAACAATGATGATAAAACAGGTAAAAGAAAAAAATCCCAAAGGCCAAAAAGCGGCAAAAAACAGCGAAATATAGCCTTTGGAGAGTAGACTTCAAAAGGACGTTTTTTCCATTTATTTGATAATTCTGGTAATTATTAGGGTAATAATGATAATAATTATCAGAATTCTATTAACCATGACAATAATGATGATAAATGAGAATCAAGAGAATTTGCATTTTGAAGATTATTAATATTATTACTATTATCATTATTATTATCATTATTATCATAATAATAATAATAATAATAATAATAATAATAATAATAATAATAATAATTATTATTATTATTATTATTATTATTATTATTATTATTATTATTATTATCATTATTATTATTGTTATTATTATTGTTATTGTAGTTGTTATTAGTATAGATGTAAAAATATATATTATAAATTACAGTAATTGCAATAATGATGATAATAATTGCAATAATGATGATAATAATAATGATAATGATAATAATGACAATGATGATGATAACGATAATAATAATGATAATCATGATAATAATGATGATAATAACAGGAATTGTGTCCATATATAATAAAAAAAAGGTAAAGAAAAAAAATTCCAAAAGTCGAAAAGTGGCAAAATCTAGCGAAATATAGCCTTTTCAGAGTAGACTCCAAAAAAATTTTTTTTTTTCCATTCATTTGATGATTTTGGCAATTATTAGGTATAATGATAATAATTACCATAATTCTATAATCATAACAATAATGATGATAAAAGTGAGAATAAGAGGAATTTGGATAGCATTTGATATTATTAATATTATTACTATTAATAATAATAATAATTACCATATTTTTATTAATCATGAGAATAATGATAAAAGTGAGAAAGAGAATTTGGGTAGCAATTGATATTATTAATATTATTACTATCATTATTATTATCATTCTTATTATTATTATTATTATTATTATTATTATTATTATTATTATTATTATTTTTATTATTATTATTATTAATATTATTATTATGACTTTAGTTATTAGTATTATTGCCAAAAAATATATAACCTGTAATATTAACAATAATAATAATAATAAATATAATTATAATAATACTAATTGTTATAATATTGTTATTAATATTATTATTGTTATTATTATTATTGTTATTTTTACTGGTAGTATAATTGTAAAGATAATTATTATACCAGTAATAATTATAGTAATAACGATAATAATAAAATAATGATATAAATAATTATATAAAAACGTTATTATTGTTATTATTATTGTCATAACTATCTTTATTGTAGTTGTTATTAGAATAGATGTAAAAATATATATTATAACTGCAATAATTGCAATAATAATGATAATAATTACAATAATGATGATAATAATTGCAATAATGATGATAATGATGATAATGATGATAATGATGACAATGATGATGATAACGATAATAATGATGATAATCATGATAATAATGATGATAATAACAGGATTTGTGTCCATATATAATAAAAAAAGGTAAAGAAAAAATATCACAAAAGTCGAAAAAGCGGCAAAGTCTATCGAAATATAGCCCTTACACAGTAGACTCCAAAATGATGTTTTTTCCATTCATTTGATGATTCTGGCAATTAATAGGGTAATAATGATAATAATTACCATAATTCTATTAATCATGACAATAATGATGATAAAAGTGAGAATAAAGAGAATTTGGATAGAATTTGATATTATTAATATTATTACTATTATCATTATTATTATCATTATTATTATCATTAATTATTATTATCATTATTATTATATTATTATTATTATTATTATTATTATTATTATTATTTACTTTAATTATTAGTATTATTGCCAAAAAAATATTATAACTGTAATAATAAACAATAATAATAATAGTAAGTATAATTATAATAATACTAATTGTTATAATATTGTTATTAATATTATTATTGTTTTTATTCTTTTTACTGGTAGTATAATTGTAAAAATAATTATTATAGCAGTAATAATTACAATAATAATGATAATAATTGCAATAATGATGATAATAATTAAAATAATGATGATAATGATGATGATAATGATGATAATGATGATGATAACGATAATAATGATGACGATCATGATAATAATGATGATAATAACAGGAATTGTGTCCATATATAATAATGATGATAATAACAGGAATTGTGTCCATATATAATAAAAATGGTAAAAGAAAAAATATCCCAAAAGTCGAAAAAACCGGCAAAATCTAGCGAAATATAGCCTTTTGAGAGTAGACTCTAAAATGACGTTTTTTCCATTCATTTGATGATTCTGGCAATTATTAGGGTAATAATGATAATGATTACCAGAATTCTGTTAATCATGACAATAATGATGATAAAAGTGAGAATAAAGAGAATTAGGATAACATTTGATGATTATTAATATTATTACAAATATCATTTTTATTATCATTATTTCATTATTATATTATTATATTATTATTATTGTATTATTATTATTATTTATTATCATTATTACTTTAATAATTAGTATTTTTGCCAAAAAATATATTATAACTGTAATAATAATAATATTAATAATAAGTATAATTATAATAATAATAATTGTTATAATATTGTTATTAATATTATTATTGTTATTATTATCATTATTTTTATTTTTACTGGTAGCATAATATAAAAATAATTATTATAATAGTAATAATTACAGTAATACCGATATTAATCAAAATAATGATATAAATAATTATTATAAAAACGTTATTATTGTTATTATTATTGTTATTACTATTATTATTGTAGTTGTTAATAGTATAGATGTAAAAATATATAATATAACTGCAATAATTGCAATAATAATGACAATAATTGCAATAATGATGATAATAATTACAATAATGATGATAATGATGATGATAATGATGATGATAACGATAATAATGATGATAATCATGATAATAATGATGATAATAACAGGAATTGTGTCCATATATAATAAAAAAGGTAAAGAAAAAAAATCACACAAGTCGAAAAAGCGGCAAAATCTAGTGAAATATAGGCTCTTCAGAGTAGCTCCAAAATGACGTTTTTTTCCATTCATTTGATGATTCTGGCAATTATTAGGGTAATAATGATGATAATTACCAGAATTCTATTAATCATGACAATAATGATGATAAAAGTGAGAATAAAGAGAATTTCGATAACATTTGATGATTTTTAATATTATTACTATTATCATTATTATTATCATTATTATCATTATTATTATTATTATTATTATTATTATTATTATTTATTATTATATGTGTATTATTATTATTATATTATTATTATTACTTTAATTATTAGTATTATTGCCATAAAATATATTATAAACTGTAAATAATAAAAATATAATAATAATATGTATAATTATAATAATACTAAATGTTATAATAATGTTATTAATATTATTATTGTTATTATTAATTATACTGGTAGTATAATTGTAAAAATAATTATTATAACTAATAATTACAGTAATAACGATATTAATTAAAATAATGATATAAATAATAATTATAAAAACGTTATTATTGTTATTTTTATTGTTATTACTATTATTATTGTAGTTCTTATTAGTATAGAGTTAAAAATATATATTATAACTGCAATATTTGCAATAATAATGATAATAATTGCAATAATGATGATAATAATTGTAATAATGATGGTAATGATGATGATAATGATGATAATGATGATAACAATAAAAATGATGATAATCATGATAATAATGATGATAATAACAGGAATCGTGTCTATATATAATAAAAAATGATCTAAATAGAGAAAGTCTGAAAATCGGACTTCGGATGAACAAGAAAAAGACTAAGATCATGTTCAACAGTAGAGTTCAGTTCGAACAGATACAAGTACAAGGCGAAGTACTAGAGGTAATGGACAAGTATATATACCTAGGACAACTCGTACAGACAAACACATCTAGCGAAGAGGAAATTAAGCGACGCATCTGTCTAGGCTGGAGCGCCTTTGGCAGACACAGGAGCATACTAAGAGGTTCTTTGCCATTATGTTTAAAAAGAAAAGTCTTTAACCCATGTGTCCTACCAATTATGACCTATGGATCAGAAACATGGACTACAACCAAATTACTGGAGAGGAAACTAATAAGTGCCCAGAGAGGGATGGAAAGACTGATGCTGGGAATTAGCCTAAGAGATAGGATGAGGGCGACGTGGATCAGGGAACAGACAAAAATAGAAGATATACTTGCGAGCATCAAAAAGAAAAAGTGGCAATGGGCAGGTCATATACATCGGAGACAGGATAACAGATGGACAAAGAATGTAACAGACTGGGCTATACATAATATAAAGAGACCAAGGGCCAGACCAATGACAAGATGGCGCGACGAAATAACGAAATTTGGGGGCCGAGACTGGAAACAAAAAACACAACAGACAAAGTTGGAAAAGATTGGGAGAGGTCTACGTCCTGCAGTGGATTGACCCAGGCTGATGATGATGATGATGATATATATATATTGTT
>NW_023641711.1:179034-194581 GCF_015228065.2 Penaeus monodon
ATAATTTTTAAATAATGATATAACAGGAAAATTGTGTTTTTTCCATATAATAAAAAAGGTAAAAGAAAAAAAACCCAAAAAGCCAAAAAAAAGCGGCAAAATCTAGGAAAAATTCTTTGGGTTTTAGACTCCAAATGACGTTTTTTCCATTTTTTTGATTTTTGGGGAATTTTTTAGGGTAATAATGAAAATAATTACCAAAATTTTATTAATATGAAAAAATGATGAAAAAAGTGGGAAAAAAGAAATTTGGATAACTTTTGATGATATTAATTTTATTACTATTATTATTTTATTATTATTATTTTTATCATTATTATTTTATTATTATTATTAATTATTAATATTTTAATTTTGAATTTTTCCCAAAAAAAAAAATATATTAAACTTAATAATAACAATAATAGTAATAATAATAATAAGTAAAATTATAATAACTAATTTTTTAAAAATTTTTTATTAATATTTTTATGTTTATATTTTTTTTCTTTTATCATATTTTTATTTTTTTTACTGGTATAAATTGTAAAAAAAATTTTATTAAAACAGTAAAAATTTACAGTAAAACGATATTAATTAAAAATAATGATAAAATAATATAAAACTTTTTATTGTTATTATTTTTGTTTTTAATATATTTTGTAGTTTTTTTAGTATAGATGTACAAAATATATCAAAAACTGCAATAATTGCAAAAAAGAAAATAATTGAATAATGTGATAAAAAATGCAATAATGATGATAATATGAGAAAATGATGAAATTATGATTTTGGGTAAGATGATGAAAAAAGATAATAATGATGATAATAACGGGAATTGTGTCGATTATAAAAAAAAGGAAAAGAAAAAAAATCCCAAAAGTCAAAAAAGCAGCAAAATCTAGCGAAATATAGCCTTTTCGAGGGGAGACTCGAAAATGACGTTTTCCATTCATTTGATATTCGGGCTTATTAAGGAAATAATATAAAAATTACCAGAATTCTATTAATCATAAATAATGATGAGAAAAGTGGAAGTAAAGAGAATTTGGATAACATTTGATGATGATTATTATTACTATTATCATATTATTATCTTATTATCTTGTTTTATTATTATTATATTATTTTACTATTATTATTATTATTACTTTAATTATTAGTATTATTGCCAAAAAATATATTATAACTGTAATAATAAGGAATAATACTAAGTCGTATGGGTTTTTCCACATAGGCGTCGAACAGTGCAATGCTAATGAATAATTTCATGTTTTATTGTAAAAAAGTTTCAGAGATCACTCTAATTGGTTTTGTATGAGCGTTTGTAATTGCATAATATGTTTGCATATTGTGCGCATATATGCATGTATATATGTATGTATAGGTATTATGTATACAGTAATGTATCTAGTATTATAATTTATATATATATATATTATATATTATTAATATATATATATATATATATATTATATACAAATTATATAAGTATATTGGGATGTATATGTGTATTTATAGTATGTATAGTATGTATCCATGTATGTAATATGTAGCATATAACATATATACATATATATATACTATATACATACATAATACATCATGTATACATACATACATATAGGACAGACATCATAAATACCTACAATATATACATATATTTATATGTTATATTATATATATATATTGTATATATATATACATATAGTATATTATATAATACATATATACATATACATATATTACATACATGTAAATACATACATATATACATACATATACATGCATATATGCGCACATATATGCACACATATATGCAATTACAAACGCTCCTACAAAACAATTAGAGTGATCTCTGAAACTTTTACGAATAAACATGAAATTATTCTTCGCATTGACTGTTCGACGCCTATGTGGAAAACCCATAACGACTTATTATATTCTTATTATTACAGTTTCGATATATTTTTTGGCAATAATACTAATAATTAAAGTAATAATAATAATAATAGTATAGTAACAATAATAATAACAATGATAATAATGATCATAAATAATGGATAATACGTAATAATAATCATCATCAAATGTTATCCAAATTCTCTTAGTCTCCAACTTTTTATCATCATTTATTGTCATGGATTAATAGAATTCTGGTAATTAAAAAAAAAAAAAAAAATTATCATTATTACCTTAATAATTGGCCAGAATCATCAAGAATGGAAAAACTCATTTTCGAGGCCTACTCCGAAAGGCTTATTTCGCTTAGATTTTGCTGCTTTGTCGACTTTTGGGGATTTTTTTTTCTTTACCTTTTTTTATTATATATCGACACAATTCTGTTATTTACTCATCAGTATTATCGTTTCATCATCATTATCATCATTATCATAATTATCATCATTATCATCATCATTTATCATCATTATGCTTTAATTATCATCATTATTGCAATTATTATCATTATGATTGCAATTTTGCAGTTATGATATATATTTGTCATCTATACTAATAACAACTACAATAATAATATAATAACAATAATATAACAATAAAACGTTTTAATATTATTTATATCATTATTTTTTAATTAATATCGTTTATTACGGTAATTAATTACTGTTTATTATTATTTTTACAATTATACTACCAGTAAAAATAATAATAATGATGATAGATAGCAATAATAATATTAATAACAATAATAATATTAATAGGCAATATTAAATAATTAGTATTTATTATAATTTATACTTACTATTTTATTACTATTATTGTTATATTCAGTTGTAATATATTTTTTTGGCCAAATACTAATAATTAAAGTAATAATAATAATAATATAATAATAATAATTAAGAATAATAATGAAATAATAATAATAATAATAATAATAATAATAGTAATAATATTAATACTCATCCAAATGTTATCCAATTCCTTTATTCCCACTTTTATCTCATATTTTCGGATTTTATAGAATTCTGGTAATTTATTATTCATTATTACCCTAATAAGTCCAGAATCATCAAATGAATGGAAAAAACGTCATTTTGGATTCTACTCTCCAAAAAAGACTATTATTCCTAGATTTTGCCGCTTTTCTCGGTTTTGGATTTTTTTTTTCTTTACCTTTTTTATTAGTATATGGACACAAAACAAATTCCTGTTATTATCATCATTATTCTCATGATTATCATCATTGTTATCGTTTATCATTCATCATTATCATCTTTATCATCATTTATCATCATCATTATCTCATTATTGCAATTATTATCATCATTTATGCATTAATTATCATTATTTTTGCAATTATTTGCAGTTATATATTATTTTTACATCTATACTAATAACAGACTACAATAAATAAATAAATCAACATAATATAACAATAATAACGTTTTTATTATTTATATCAGTATTTTAATTAATATCGTGTATTACTGTGTAATTATTACTGTTATATAATTATTTTTACATCATCTAACATAAAAAATAATAATAAAACAATAATATATTACTAACAATATTATAACATTTAGTATTATTTATAATTATACTTATCATTATTATTATTTTAATTATTACAGTTATAATATATTTGTTTGCAAATCATACTAATAATTAAAGTAATAATAATAATATAATAATAATATAATAATAATAATAATAATAAAAAAAAAAAAAAAAAAATAAAAAAAAAAAAAAAAAAAACAAAAAAAAAAAAAAAAAAAAAAAAAAAAAAAAAAAGAAAAAAAAAAAAAAAAAAAAAAAATAAAAGAAAAATAAAAAAAAAATATGAAATTTAAAAAAAAAAAAAAAAAAAAAAAAAAAAAAATAAGAATAAAAAAAAATAAAATAATAAGAAAAAAATTAAAAAAAAAAAAAAAAAAAAAAAAAAAAAAAAAAAAAAAAAAAAAAAAAAAAAAAGATATAATGATATAATAAGGTAATAGTAAATAATATTAATAATCATCCAAATGTTATCCAAATTCTCTTTATCCTCACGTTTTATCATCATTATTTGCATGATTATAGCATCTGGTAATTATTATCATTATTACCCTAATAATTGCCAGATCATCAAATGAATGAAAAAACGCATTTTGGAGCTACTCTGAAAGAGGCAATATTTCGCTAGATGTGTGCCGCTTTTTCGTACTTTTGGTATTTTTTTTCTTTACCTTTTTTATTATATATGGACACAATTCCTGTTATCATCCCATCATTATTTATCATGATTTCATCATTATTATCTTTATCATCATTATTATCATTATCATCATCATTATCATCATTATGCATTATATCATCCATTATTGGCAATTATTATCATCATTATTGCAATTATTATCATTATTATTGCAATTATTGCAGTTATAATAAATTTTTTCATCTAAACTAATTTACACTACAATAATATTAGTAAAACAATAATAATAACAATAAGGACATTTTTAATAATATTATTTATATCTTATTTTTAATTAAATACGTTTATTACTGTAATTATTACTGTTATAATGAATTAATTTTTACCATTATACTACCAGTAAAAAATAAATACCAATAATATTAATAACAATTTATAACATTAGTATTATTATAATTTATACTTATTTTTATTATCATTATTATTATTACAGTTATAATTTTTTTTTGGCATAATACTAATAATTTAAAGTAATATAATAATAATATAATAATAAATAATAATAATGATAATAATATGATAATAGAATAATGATAATAGTATAATATCAAATGCTATCCAAATTTTTCTTTATTCTCACTTTTTTTCATCATTAATTGTCATGATTAATAGAATTATGGTAATGTATTTTCATTATTACCCTATATTCCCCAGAATCATCAAATGAATGGAAAAAACATCCTTATGGAGTCTACTCCCCTATTATATTTGGACACAATTCCATCATTAATATCATGATTACATCATATTATCGTTTCATCATCATATCATCATCATCATCATTATCATCACATTATCATCATTTAATTGGCAATTATTATCATCATTATTGCAATTATTATCATAATTATTGCAATTATTGCGTTATAATATATGTTTTTACATCTATACTAATAAGAACTACAATAAAAATAAAGTAATAACAATAATAATAACATAATAACGTTTTTAAATAATTATTTTTAGATCATTATTTTAATTATTATCGTTATTACTATAATTATTACTGTTATAATAATTATTTTTACAATTAATACTACCATAAAAATAATAATAATGTGAATAAATAACAATATAATATTAATAACAATATTATATAATTAATATATTATGATATACTTATTATTTTTTATTGTTATGTATTACATTTATAATATGTTTTTTTGGCATAATACTAATAATTAAAGTAATATAATAATAATAATAATAATAATATTAAATAATAATAATAATAATAATAATTAATATAACTATGATAAATAATGATAATAATAATATAATTTTAATGATAATAATAATGATAATAGTAATAATATTAATAATCATCAAATGTTAATCCAAATCTCCCTTTATTCTCACTTTTACCAACATTATTGTCATATTAATACAATTCTGGTAATTATTTCATTATTACCTAATAAGTGCCAGAATCATGAAATGAATGGTAAAAAACGTCATTTTGAGGCTACCTCTCAAAGCAATATTTCGCCAGATTTTGCCTTTTTTCTAGGGCTTTTTGGCTTTTTTTTTTTCTTTTACCTTTTTTATTATAAATGGACGCAATTACCTGTTATTAGCATCATAGTAATCGTATCAGCATCATTATCATCATTATCCATCTTTAATCATCATCATTTTCATCATTATTTCAATGAGTATCATCATATTGCAATTAATATCCATTAATTATTACAATTATTGCAGTTATAATATATATTTTCTACATCTATACTAAATAACACTACATTAATAAAATAGTAATAACAATAATAATAACAATAGTAACGCTTTTATAATAATTAATTCATATCATTTATTTTAATTAATATCGTTATTACTGTATTATTACTGTTATATAATTATTTTTACAATTATCTACCAGTAAAAATAATAATAATGGATGAATAATAACAATAATGATATTAAGTAACAATATTTATACAATTTAGTATTATTATAATTATACTTATTATTAATTATTTAATTATTTGTTATTATTTACAGTTTATAATATATTTTTTGCAATAATACTAATAATCAAAGTAATAATAATCATAATAATATGATAATAATATAATAATAATGATAATACTAATTCTAATAATAATAATAATAAACATAATAATAATAATAATAATAATCCTAATCATGTAATAATAATGATAATGATAATAGTTAATAATATTAATAATCACAAATGTATCCATTCTCTTTATTCTCACTTTTATCATCATTATTGTCATGATTAATAGAATTATGGTAATTATTATCATTATTAAACTAATAATTGCCAGAATCATCAAATGAATGGAAAAAACGTCATTTGGAGTCTACTCTCAAAAGGCTATATTTTGCAAGATTTTGCCGCTTTTTCGACTTTTGGGATTTTTTTTCTTTTACCTTTTTTATTATATATGGACACAATTCCTGTTATTATCATCATTATTATCGTTATCATCATCATTATCATCATTATCATCATCATTATCATCATTATTGCAATTATTATCATCATTATTACAATTATTATCATTATTATTGCAATTATTGCAGTTATAATATATATTTCTACATCTATACTAATAACAACTACAATAATAATAGTAATAACAATAATAACGTTTTTATAATAATCATTCATATCATTATTTTAATTAATATCGCTATTACTGTAATTATTACTGTTATAATAATTATTTTTACAATTATACTACCAGTAAAAATAATAATTATGATAATAATAAAAATAATAATATTAATAAAAAATATTATAACAATTAGTATTATTATCATATTACTTATTATTATTATTATTATTTTTATTATTACAGTTATAATATACTTTTTGGCAATGATACTAATAATTAAATAATAATAATAATAATAATAATAATAATAATAATAATAATAATAATAATAATAATGATAATGATAATAATAGTAATAATAATAATAATAAAAATAATAATAATAATAATAATAATAATAATAATAATAATAATAATAATGATAATAATAATGACAATAGTAATAATATTAATAATCATCAAATGTTATCCAAATTCTCTTTATTCTCACTTTTATCATCATTATTGTCATGATTAATAGAATTCTGATAATTATTATCATTATTACCCTAATAATTGCCAGAATCATCAAATGAATGGAAAAAAACGTCATTTTGGAGTCTACTCTCAAAAGGCTATATTTCGCTAGATTTTGCCGCTTTTTCGACTTTTTGGATTTTTTTTTTTTACCTTTTTTTATTATATATGGACACAATTCCTGTTATTATCATCATTATTATCATGATTATCATCATTATTATCGTTATCATCATCATTATCATCATTATTGCAATTATTATCATCATTATTATCCTTATCATCATCCTTATCATCATCATCATCATTATCATCATCATTATCATCATTATTGCAATTATTATCGTCAGTATTGCAATTAATACCGTTATTACTGTAATTATTACTGTTATAATAATTATTTTTACAATTATACTACCAGAATAAAAATGATATTAATGACAATAATAATATTAATAACAATATTATAACAATTAGTATATTATGATATACTTATTATTATTATTATTGTTATTATTACAGTTATAATATATTTTTTAGCAATAATACTAATAATTAAAGTAATAATAATAATAATAATAATAATAATAATAATAATAATAATAATAATAATAATAATAATAATAATAATAATAATAAAAATAATAATAATAATAATAATGATAATAATGATAATAATAATGATAATAGTAATAATATTAATAATCATCAAATGTTATCGAAATTCTCTTCATTTTCACTTTTATCATATTTATTGTCATGATTAATAGAATTCTTGTAATTATTATCATTATTACCCTAATAATTGCCAGAATCATCAAATGAATGGAAAATACGTAATTTTAGAGTCTACTCTCAAAAGCCTATATTTCACTAGATTTTGCCGCTTTTTCGACTTTTGGGATTTTTTTTCTTTTCCTTTTTTATTATATATGGACACAATTCCTGTTATTATCATCATTATTATCATGATTATCATCATTATTATCGTTATCATCACATTCTCATCATTATCATCATTATTGCAATTATTATCATCATTATTGCAATTATTATCATTATTATTGCAATTATTGCACTTATAATATATATTTTTACATCTATACTAATAACAACTGCAATAATAATAGTAATAACAATAATAACGTTTTTATAACAATTATTTACATCATTATTTTAACTAATATCGTTATTACTGTAATTTTTACTGTTATAATAATTATTTTTACAATTATACTACCAGTAAAAATAATAATAATAATAACAATAATATATTAATAACAATATTATGACAATTAGTATTATTATAATTATGCTTATTATTATTATTGTTATTATTACAGTTATAATATATTTTTTGTCAATAATACTAATAATTAAAGTAATAATAAAAAAAAATAATAATGATAATAATAATGATAATAGTAATAATATCAATAATCATCAAATGTTATCCAAATTCTCTTTATTCTCACTTTTATCATCATTTTTGTCATGATTAATAAAATTCTGGTAATTATTATCATTATTACCCTAATAATTGCCAGAATCATCAAATGAATGAAAAAAAAGTCATTTTGGAGTCTACTCTCATTAGGCTATGTTTCGCTAGATTTTGCCGCTTTTTCGACTTTTGGGATTTTTTTCTTTTACCTTTTTTATTATAGATGAACACAATTCCTGTTATTATCATCATTATTATCATGATTATCATCATTATTATCGTTATCATCATCATTATCATCATCTTTATCATTATTATTACAATTATTATCATTATTATTGCAATTATTATTATTATTATTGCAATTATTCAGTTATAATATATATTTTTACAACTATACTAATAACACCTACAATAATAATAGTAGTAACAATAATAATAACAATAATAACGTTCTTAAATAATTTTTTATTTTCATTATTTTAATTAATATGTTATTCCCATAATTTTTACTTTTATAAAAATTTATTTTTACAATTATACTCCCATTTTAAAAACAATAATAATGTTTAATAATAACAATAATAATATTAATAAAAATTTTTATAACAATTTAGTATTATTTTTAATTATCCCTTATTTTTTTTTTATTGAAAATTTTTACGTTATAAATTTTTTTTTGGAAATTTAATCCCTAAAAAATTAAAGTTTTTAATAGTAATAAGAATAATAAAAAAATTTAATTAAAAATAATAATAATAATAATATAATTAATAATAATAAAATGAAAAAAAATAATAAAAATTTAGAAAATTTAAATATTAATAATCAAAAAATTGTTACCGAATTCTTTTTTATTTTACTTTTTCTTCTTTATTTTTAGTTTAATGGGAATTTCTGGTGGGTATTATCATTATTACCTTAAAAAATTGCCAAAACATAAAAATTTAGATCGAGAAATGTCATTTTGGTGTATTTTCTCAAAAGCCCTGTATTTTGCTGGGTTTTAATGATAATAATGATAATAATAATAGAAATTTTAAATAGTATAATAATAAAAAATAAAAATAATAAAAAAATTAAAAATTTAAAATTTAATAAGAAGAAAATTATTAATAATATTAATAATCATAAAAATGTTATGAAAATTCTCTTTATTTTCATTTTTATACCCTTTTATTGTCATAAATTAATAAAATTTTTGGGTTTTTCCCCATCCCCTTTACCCTAAAAATTGCCAAAACCATAAAATTTTTGGGCGTTTTACTCAAAAAAAGGGTGTATTTCCCTATATTTTCCCTTTTTTTCCCAACTTTTTTTTTGGGGAATTATTTTTTTTAAATTTTTTATTTTAAACATGGCCCTAATTCCTTTTAAATTAAATCATCTTATTATAATGATTATCATAAATTTATCTTTATCTTTATTATTTTTATCATTATTATCTCTTTATTGCAATTATTATCATCATATTGCAATATTATAAATTATTATTGAAATTTATTGGAGTTATGAAATAAAATTTTTACACCTATACTAATAAAAACAAAAAAATAATTAATAGTAATAACAATATTAAAAAAACAATAAAGCGAGTTTGTAATAATTATTTATATCTTTAAATTTTGGGTTAATACGTTTACGGTTTTTTTTTTACTATTATAATAATTATTTTTGAAATTTTACTCCCAGTAAAAAATAAAAAATGATAAAAATAACAAAAATAATTTTAATAACGATTGGAAATATTTTTTTCCTATCATTATTTTTTATTATTTTTTTAAATTACATTTTAAAAATATTTTTTTTGGCCCAATAATATAAAAATTTAAAGTAAAATAATGATAAAAAAATAAAAATTTAAAAATTTAATAAAAAATAATAAAAATTTAATAAAAATTAAAAAATAATAATGATAAAAATAATAATAATAAAATAATAATAATTTCGCTAGTTTTCCCGTTTTTTTCCCCTTTGGGGTTTTTTTTTTTTATTTTTTTATTTTATATAGGGGCCACATTACGGTTATTTATAATTTTTATCATGTTTTACCATCATTTTTATCGTTTTTCATCTTTCATTATCCATCTTATCTCATTTTTGCAATTTTTACCCATCATTTTTGCATTTATTATCATTTTAACCCAATTTTGAGATATGATTATAAAATAATAAAAAACAAAAATAAAAAAATAGTAATTCCAAAAAATTTTAAAAATAAAAGATTTTAGGGAAAATTTATTTATATTCATTATTCAAATTTAAATATGGTTATTACTATAATCATTACTTTTATAAAAATTTAAATTTTTGAAATTAAAACTATCAGAAAAAATAAAATAATGATAAAAATAATAATATTAATAACAATATCATAAAATTAGTTTTAGTATTATTATACTTTTTATTTTTATTTTTATATTTATTATTATTTTATTTTTATCCTTATTTTTTTATTTTTGGTTTTTATTACATTTAAAATATTTTTTTGGGTAAAAATTTTGCTTATAAAAAAAGTAATAATAATGAAAATAATAATAAAATGATAATAATGAAAAATAAAATGAAAAATAATAATAATAATTTTAATAAAAATTTAAAAATTTTAAAATAATAATAATAAAATTTAATAATAATAATAAAAAAAAAAATAATAAAATGATGAAAATAATAATGTTTAAATAATAATAAAAATAATAAAAATAATAATAAAATAATAATAAAAAATATAATATTAATAATTATAATTGTTTTTAAAAATTTCTCTTTATTCCCACTTTATAAATCTTTATTGTCATGTTTTAATTAAAGCTGGTAATTATTTTTCTTTTACCCTAAAAATTTACCAAACTCTTTAAAATAAATAAAAGAAACGTCATTTTGGCTGTATTTCGCTAGATTTACCGCTTTTTCGACTTCTGGGAATTATTTTCTTTTAACTTTTTTATATTATATATGGACACAATTTCTGTTATTATCATCATTATTATCATGATTATCATCATTATTATCGTTATCATCATTATTATCATCATTATCATCATCATTATCATCATTATTGCAATTATTATCATCATTATTTCAATTATTATCATTATTATTGCAATTATTGCAGTTATAATATATATTTTTGCAACTATACTATAACAACAAAAATAATAATAGTAATAACAATATTTATAACAATAATAACGAGTTTATAAAAATTATTTATATCATTATTTTAATTAATATCGTTATTACTGTAATTATTACTGTTATAATAATTATTTTTGCAATTACACTACGAGTAAAAATAATAATAATGACAAAAATAACTAAAAGCACGGTACTACGGTTCTTATGTAGTAGAGAAGAAGATAAATAACCTAAATTATGTTATACAAACCCCAGGGAGACGTAAAAAGACGCGACAGTGTCACATTAATCAGATGAAGCCTTATTTCGAACATAATGATTTTCCTATGAGCGACAATAAGGGTGAAAGTGTCGAAATCATGGTGACTGAATTTCTAAACACTGTGGAAGTATGTAATGGGAGGGATGCTGATTCTCTAGATAGTGTAACTAACGCTAATTTACGTAATTCTGAGATTTATCATGTAAGATTAAACACTTATCAGAGCCTCTACAAGATGAGTTGAGCAGACTTCTGCATGAATACTCCCATTTGTACTCTGATGTCCCAAGCAAAACACATCTTTATCACGATATTGATGTTGGTAGTCATTCTCCTATTAAGGAACATCCTTATAGGATCAACCCATTAAAACATAATTAGTTAAGGGAAGAAAGAAGTTATATGTTAGAAAACGGCATTATTGAGCCTAGCATGAGTGAGTGGAGTTTTCCCTGCATATTAGTTCCGAAAGCAGATGGAACTATGCGTTTCTGTACTGATTTCAGACGTGTGAATGCATTAACTAGAGATGATATTTATCCTATTCCCAGGATAGACGATTGCATTGATCTGGTAGGCAATGCTAAATTTGTAACCAAAATTGATCTGTTAAAGGGCTATTGGCAAATTCCTCTCACAAAACGTGCGAAACGCATCTTTTCTTTTTGTAACGCACGATGGGCTTTATCAGTATCGCTTTCCTCCCGTTTGGTCTTCGAACAGCCCCTGCAACTTTCCAGAGGTTAATTAACAATATAATTGCTGGTATTAATGGATGTAAAGCCTACCTTGATGATGACATCAAGGTCAGGGGCAAGTTAGCCCTTTGAATGGGAATATCGTGTCAATCCACAATTATCCTGTACCAAAAACAAAACGAGACGTGAAGAGGTTTCTTAGCATGGCAGGGTATTATCGCAGATTCTGTAAGAACTTTTCGGATATTGTGCTGACAGACCTGCTAAAGAAAAAGGTAAAATTTAAATGGTCCGAATCCTGCGAAGCTGCATTCCGAAAGATCAAGGCAGTGCTAGTTCCTCTCCCGTTCTCGTTTCTCCCAATTTCGATGAACCATTTACATTGTATGTAGATGCAAGCGATATCGGGGCGGGAGCTGTTTTGTGTCAAGCTGATGGTAAAGGGATCGATCATCCTGTGTTTCTTTTCAAAGAAATTTACTGTGGAAAAAGAAACTCTGAGTCTCATTCTAGCACTCAGGCATTTTGAAGTGTATGCCTATTCTGCCTCGTATTCCCTTAAAGTTTACACAGACCACAACCCCTTGGTTTTCTTATCCAGAATGAGCTCTAAGAACCAGAGAATCATGAGGTGGAGCTTAGAGTTACAGAAACATAACCTTGATGTCCACCATATAAAAGGCAAAGAAAATGTAATCGCCGATGTTCTATCTAGAAATCAAATTTAATGTTTAAGTAAATCGTCTTCATATCACTTCCTCTCGTGATTGTTTGCTGTGAGTTGTACTAATTTCTTCTTGTTCACAGATGTTGTCAGTGAGAAAATGTCAATGTTGTTACCATGTGATGATAGTTCCCCATGTGTAGTGAAGTATTTTGTCAATGTATCGTTTTCTGTTGTATGATTTTGGCTTACTCTGTTTTAGTAAAGATTAACATATTATTTTTTTGTTGATGCACTGATATACTGAATATTAAAGTAACTTGCCTACAATGTATTTAACGTGTATAATGTAAAAAGAGTCTCCTTACTTTTTTTTTCTTTTAAGGAGGGAGGTGTGATAATGCTGGAGACGATAACCGCGTCTGCTTCCTGAGCCTCGACCTGCGGTAGTCTCCTCACCCGACTACGAATTTTGCTTTGCAAGACGTAGCTTTAGGGGATTGGTGTTCGAATAGTGTACACTTAGTCGGGTTCAGATTCACATTCACGGTTCACGGGACATGGTTCGACCTTTCTTCATTGTATGATGAATAACGCTCGCCAGCGCTCGAGCTGGCGAGCGCTGGTCGGTGGTCGGGAGGAGCCAGTTGTGGATCGCTTATATATTGATTTGTCTCTTTATAGGTTCACTTTCTATATATATTTCATTGTCTATATATGTATATTCATTCTGTTTATCGATGTGTCACATTATGGTGTGTTAATGATGATGAGTGTGCTGAATACTTTCGATGATGTGGGGATGGTTAATTACTGAACACGTGGTTTATGTAAATATAGTATTAAGATAAATAATGACTTTCTGCTCCTCCCTTACATATGTAATGTAATTAGGCAGCAATGCCTATGGCTATCGAATAAGGTATGTAATATAAAATGAATCAATGAAATACGTAAATGTATTTATGGAGTGACATGAATGAACTTCTGATGAAATCATCAAATGAAATGAGATAAGAACTGAGCTCGTGCTTATATCTTAACTTAAAAGGTTTTGACACCTACATTAAGCATAAGAATAATTTTGTATTCCTAATAAACGGGTATTTTTTACCACCCTACCCTTGGCCAGAGGGTTTCACTGTTCAGGGGCTAAAGCTTATGCAACAATAGATATACACATATACATGCACACACGCACACAAACACACACACACACACACACACACACACATATATATATGTATATATATACCTATATAAAGGTATATTTCTATCTATGTATATATGTATATCTATCTATCTGTCTTTATATATAAATATTTCTATCTATTTTTCTATCTATCTATCTTTCTATTTACCTATATATCTGTCTATGTATGCATGTATCTATCTATCTATGTATATATGTATCTATGTATATAAGTAAACACATGTATATGTGTCTGTGTTTGTTTTTTGTGTGTTCTTTGTTTGTTATATGTTTATATGTATATATACATATATGTATATACATACATATATATGGATACCAAAATATATATGTATATATATATATATATATATATATATATATATATATATATATATATATATAATATATATATATACAGATATATAATATATATATATATTATATTATATATATTTATATATGTATCTATCTATCTATCTATCTATCTATCTATCTATCTATATATATATGTGTGTGTGTGTGTGTGTGTGTGTGTGTGTGTGTGTGTGTGTGTGTGTGTGTGTGGGTGTGTATGTGTGTGTATGGATATATATATGTGTATATGTATATATATATACATATATATACATATATATATATATACATATATACATATATATACATATATATACATATATATATTCATATATATATATACATATACATATATATAAATATATATATGTATATATTTATATATGTATTATGTATATATATATGATTATGATATATTGTATATATATGTATATATAAATATGTATATAGATATGATATATATATGTATTATATATATTTATATATATAA